>NC_053027.1:510784038-510882984 GCF_003073215.2 Triticum urartu | reverse complement strand
TCGTTTAGTATGTTGCTATTGCTTTATTCATGACTTATACATGTTCCTATGACTATGAGATTATGCAACTCCCGTTTGCCGGAGGAACACTTTGGGTACTACCAAACGTCACAACGTAACTGGGTGATTATAAAGGAGTACTACAGGTGTCTCCAATGGTAGATGTTGGGTTGGCGTATTTCGAGATTAGGATTTGTCACTCCGATCGTCGGAGAGGTATCTCTGGGCCCTCTCGGTAATGCACATCACTTAAGCCTTGCAAGCATTACAACTAATGAGTTAGTTGTGGGATGATGTATTACGGAACGAGTAAAGAGACTTGCCGGTAACGAGATTGAACTAGGTATTGGATACCAACGATCGAATCTCGGGCAAGTAACATACCGATGACAAAGGGAACAACGTATGTTGTTATGCGGTCTGACCGATAAAGATCTTCGTAGAATATGTAGGAGCCAATATGGGCATCCAGGTCCCGCTATTGGTTATTGACCAGAGATGTGTCTCGGTCATGTCTACATTGTTCTCGAACCGTAGGGTCCGCACGCTTAACGTTACGATGACAGTTATTATGAGTTTATGCATTTTGATGTACCGAAGGTTGTTCGGAGTCCCGGATGTGATCACGGACATGACGAGGAGTCTCGAAATGGTCGAGACATAAAGATTGATATATTGGAAGCCTATATTTGGACATCGGAAGTGTTCCGGGTGAAATCGGGAATTTTACCGGATTACCGGGAGGTTACCGGAACCCCCCGGAATGCAAATGGGCCAACATGGGCCTTGGTGGAAAGGTGAAAGGGCTGCCCCATGGGCTGCGCACCTCCCCCCTTCCCCTAGTCATATTAGGACTAGGGAAGGTGGCCGGCCAACCCCTCTCTCTTTCGCCACTTGGGGAGTCCTATTTGGAATAGGATTGGAAGGGGAGTCCTACTCCCAGCGGGAGTAGGACTCCTCCTATGGCTGCCGCACCCCTCCCCCTTTGCCCCTTTATATACGGGGGCAGGGGGCACCTCTAGACACAATTGATCATTGAGATCTTTCCTTAGCCGTGTGCGGTGCCCCCTGCCACCAAATTCCACCTCGATCATATTGTTGCAGTGCTTAGGCGAAGCCCTGCGTCGGTAGTACATCAAGATCGTCACCACGCCGTCGTGCTGACGGAACTCTTCCTCGATGCTTTGCTGGATCGGAGCCCGAGGATCGTCATCGAGCTGAACGTGTGCTAAGAACTCGGAGGTGCCGGAGTAACGGTGCTTGGATCGGTCGGATCGGGAAAAAGACGTACGACTACTTCCTCTACGTTGTGTCAAACGCTTCCGTTGCGATCTACAAGGGTACGTAGATCATACTCTCCCCTCGTTGCTATGCATCACCATGATCTTGCGTGTGCGTAGGAAATTTTTGAAATTACTACGTTCCCCATCAGTGGCATCCGAGCCTAGGTTTTATGGTTTGATGTTATTTGCACGAGTAGAACACAAGTGAGTTATGGGCGATACAAGTGATACTGCCTACCAGCATGTCACACTTTGGTTCGGCGGTATTGTTGGACGAGACGACCCGGACCAACCTTACGCGTACGCTTACGCGAGACCAGTTCCCTCGACGTGCTTTGCACATAGATGGCTTGCGGGCGACTGTCTCTCCAACTTTAGTTGAACCAAGTGTGGCTACGCTCGGTCCTTGAGAAGGTTAAAACGGAGTCTATTTGACAAACTATCGTTGTGGTTTTGATGCGTAGGTGAGATGAGTTCTTGCTTAAGCCCGTAGCAGCCACGTAAAACTTGCAACAACAAAGTAGAGGACGTCTAACTTGTTTTTGCAGGGCATGTTGTGATGTGATATGGTCAAGGCATGATACTAAATTTTATTGTATGAGATGATCATGTTTTGTAACCGAGTTATCGGCAACTGGCAGGAGCCATATGGTTGTCGCTTTATTGTATGCAATGCAATCGCGATGTAATGCTTTACTTTATTACTAAGCGGTAGTGATAGTCGTGGAAGCATAAGATTGGCGAGACGACAACGATGCTACGATGGAGATCAAGGTGTCGCGCCGGTGACGATGGTGATCATGACGGTGCTTCGGAGATGGAGATCACAAGCACAAGATGATGATGGCCATATCATATCACTTATATTGATTGCATGTGATGTTTATCCTTTTATGCATCTTATCTTGCTTTGATTGACGGTAGCATTATAAGATGATCTCTCACTAAATTATCAAGAAGTGTTCTCCCTGAGTATGCACCGTTGCAAAAGTTCTTCGTGCTGAGACACCACGTGATGATCGGGTGTGATAGGCTCTACGTTCAAATACAACGGGTGCAAAACAGTTGCACACGCGGAATACTCAGGTTATACTTGACGAGCCAAGCATATACAGATATGGCCTCGGAACACGGAGACCGAAAGGTCGAGCGTGAATCATATAGTAGATATGATCAACATAACGATGTTCACCATTGAAAACTACTCCATCTCACGTGATGATCGGTTATGGTTTAGTTGATTTGGATCACGTGATCACTTAGAGGATTAGAGGGATATCTATCTAACTGGGAGTTCTTAAAGTAATATGATTAATTGAACTTAAATTTATCATGAACTTAGTCCTGGTAGTATTTTGCAAATTATGTTGTAGATCAATAGCTCACGTTGTTACTTCCCTGTGTTTATTTTGATATGTTCCTAGAGAAAATTGTGTTGAAAGATGTTAGTAGCAATGATGCGGATTGGATCCGTGATCTGAGGTTTATCCTCATTGCTGCACAGAAGAATTATGTCCTTGATGCACCGCTAGGTGACGGACCTATTGCAGGAGCAGATGCAGACGTTATGAACGTTTGGCTGGCTCAATATGATGACTACTTGATAGTTTAGTGCACCATGCTTAATGGCTTAGAATCGGGACTTCAAAGACGTTTTGAACGTCATGGACCATCTGAGATGTTCCAGGAGTTGAAGTTAATATTTCAAGCAAATACCCGAGTTGAGAGATATGAAGTCTCCAACAAGTTCTATAGCTAAAAGATGGAGGAGAATCGCTCAACTAGTGAGCATGTGCCCAGATTGTCTGAGTACTACAATCGCTTGAATCAAGTGGGAGTTAATCTTCCAGATAAGATAGTGATTGACAGAATTCTCTAGTCACCATCACCAAGTTAGTAGAACTTTGTGATGAACTATAATATGCAAGGGATGACAAAAGTAATTCCCAAGCTCTTCGTGATGCTGAAATCAATGAAGGTAGAAATCAAGAAAAACATCAAGTGTTGATGGTTGACAAGACCACTAGTTTCAAGAAAAGGGCAAAGGGAAGAAGGGGAACTTCAAGAAGAATGGCAAGCAAGTTGCTGCTCAAGTGAAGAAGCCCAAGTCTGATCCTAAGCCTGAGACTAAGTGCTTATACTGCAAAGGGACTGATCACTGGAAGCGGAACTACCCCAAGTGATTGGCGGATAAGAAGGATGGCAAAGTGAACATAAGTATATTTGATATACATGTTATTGATGTGTACTTTACTAGTGTTTATAGCAACCCCTTAGTATTTGATGCTAGTTCAGTTGCTAAGAGTAGTAACTCGAAACGGGAGTTGCAGAATGAACAGAGACTAGTTAAGGGTGAAGTGACGATGTGTGTTGGAAGTGGTTCCAAGATTGATATGATCATCATCGCACACTCCCTATAAATTCGGAATTAGTGTTGAACCTAAATAAGTGTTATTTGGTGTTTGCGTTGAGCATGAATATGATTTGATCATGTTTATTGTAATACGGTTATTCATTTAAGTAAGAGAACAAATTGTTGTTCTGTTTATATGAATAAAACCTTATATGGTTACACACCCAATGAAAATAGTTCGTTGGATCTCGATCGTAGTGATACACATAATCATAATATTGAAACCAAAAGATGCAAAGTTAATAATGATAGTGCAACTTATTTGTGGCACTGCCGTTTAGGTCATATTGGTGTAAAGCGCATGAAGAAACTCCATGCTGATGGGATTTTGGAATCACTTGATGCTTGCGAACCATGCCTTATGGGCAAGATGACTAAAACGCCGTTCTCCGGAACAATGAAGCAAGCAACAGATTTGTTGGAAATCATACATACTGGTGTATGTGGTCCGATGAATATTAAGGCTTACAGCAGGTATCATTATTTTCTGACCTTCACAAGATGATTTGAGCAGATATGGGGATATCTACTTGGTGAAACATAAGTCTGAAACATTTGAACAGTTCAAAGAATTTCAGAGTGAAGTGGAAAATCATCGTAACAAGAAAATAAAGTTTCTACGATCTGATCGTGAAGAAGAGTATTTGAGTTACGAGTTTGGCCTTCAGTAAAAACAATGTGAAATAGTTTCAATACTCACGCCACCTGGAACACCACAGCATAATGGTGTGTCCGAACATCATAACCGTACTTTATTGGATATAGTGCAATCTATGATGTCTCTTACCGATCTACCACTATCGTTTTGGGGTAATGCATTAGAGACAGCTGCATTCACGTTAAATAGGGCACCATCTAAATCCGTTGAGACGACACCATGTGAACTATGGTTTGGCAAGAAACCTAAGCTGTCGTTTCTTAAAAATTTGGGGTTGCGATGCTTATATGAAAAAGTTTCATCCTGATAAGCTCAAACTCAAATCGGAGAAGTGCGTCTTCATAGGATATCCAAAGGAAACTATTGGATACACCTTCTATCACAGATCCGAAGGCAAGACTTTTGTTGCTAAATTCGGAAACTTTCTAGAGAAGGAGTTTCTCTCGAAAGAAGTGAGTGGGAGGAAAGTAGAAAACTTGATAAGGTAATTGTACCTTCTCCCTTATTGGAAAGTAGTACATCACAGAAAACTGTTTCTGCAACACCTACACCAATTAGTGAGGAAGCTAATGATAATGATCATGTAACTTCAGATCAAGTTAATACCGAATCTCGTAGGTAAACCAGAGTGAGATCCGCACCAGAGTGGTACAGTAATCCTGTTCTGGAAGTCATGCTATTAGATCATGATGAATCTACGAACTATGAAGAAGCGATGGTGAGCCCAGATTCCGCAAAGTGGCTTGAAGCCATGAAATCTGAGATATGATCCATGTATGAGAACAAAGTATGCACTTTGGTTGACTTGCCCGATGATCGGCAAGCCATAGAAAATAAATGGATCTTCAAGAGGAAGACGGACGCTGATAGTAGTGTTACTATCTACAAAGCTAGAATTGTCGCAAAAAGGTTTTCGACAAGTTCAAAGTGTTGACTACGATGAGATTTTCTCACTCGTATCTATGCTTAAGTCTGTCCGAATCATGTTAGCAATTGCCGCATTTTATGAAATCTGGCAAATGGATAAACAAAACTGCATTCCTTAATGGATTTGCTAAAGAAGAGTTGTATACGATGCAACTAGAAGGTTTTGTCGATCCTAAAGGTGTTAACTAAATATGAAAGCTCCAGCGATCTATCTGTGGACTGGTGCAAACATCTCGGAGTTGGAATATACGCTTTGATGAGTTGATCAAAGCATATAGTTTTATACAGACTTGCGGTGAAGCCTGTATTTACAAGAAAGTGAGTGGGAGCACTACAGCATTTCTGATAAGTATATGTGGATGACATATTGTTGATCGGAAATAATGTAGAATTATTCTGTAAAGCATAAAAGGAGTGTTTGAAAGGAGTTTTTCAAAGAAAGACTTCGGTAAAGCTGCTTACATATTGAGCTTCAAGATCTATAGAGATAGATCAAGACGCTTGATAAGTTTTTCAATAAGTACAATACCTTGACAAGATTTTGAAGTAGTTCAAAATAGAACAGTCAAAGAAAAAGTTTCTTGCCTGTGTTACAAGGTGTGAAGTTGAGTAAGACTCAAAGCCCGACCACGGCAGAAGATAGAAAGAGAATGAAAGTCATTCCCTATGCCTCATTCATAGGTTCTATAAAGTATGACATGCTGTGTACCAGATCTATTGTATACCCTGCACTGATTTGGCAAGGGAGTACAATAGTGATCTAGGAGTAGATCACTGGACAGCGGTCAGAATTATCCTTAGTAAAATAAGGATATGTTTCTCGATTATGGACGTGACAAAAAGGTTCGTCGTAAAGGGTTACGTCGATGCAAGTTTTTGACATTGATCCAGATGAATCTAAAGTCTCAATCTGGATACATATTAAAAATGGGAGCAATTAGCTAGAGTAGCTCCGTGTAGATCATTGTAGACATAGAACTTGCAAAATACTTACGGATCTGAATGTGACAGATCCGTTGACTAAAATTATCTCACAAGCAAAACATGATCACACCTTAGTACTCTTTGGGTGTTAATCACATAGCGATGTAAACTAGATTACTGAATCTGGTAAACCCTTTGAGTGTTGGTCACATGACGATGTAAACTATGGGTGTTAATCACATGGTGATGTGAACTATTGCTGTCAAATCACATGGCGATGTGAACTAGATTATTGACTCTAGTGCAAGTGGGAGACTGAAGGAAATATGCCCTAGAGGCAATAATAAAGTTATTATTTATTTCCTTATATCATGATAAATGTTTATTATTCATGCTAGAATTGTATTAACCGGAAACATAATACATGTGTGAATACATAGACAAACAAGAGTGTCACTAGTATGCCTCTACTTGACTAGCTCGTTAATCAAAGATGGTTATGTTTCCTAACCATGAACAAAGAATTGTTATTTGATTAACGAGGTTACATCATTAGTTGAATGATCTGATTGACATGACCCATTCTATTAGCTTAGCACCCGATCGTTTAGTATGTTGCTATTGCTTTATTCATGACTTATACATGTTCCTATGACTATGAGATTATGCAAATCCCGTTTGCCGGAGGAACACTTTGGGTACTACCAAACTTCACAACGTAACTGGGTGATTATAAAGGAGTACTACAGGTGTCTCCAATGGTAGATGTTGGGTTGGCGTATTTCGAGATTAGGATTTGTCACTCCGATCATCGGAGAGGTATCTCTGGGCCCTCTCGGTAATGCACATCACTTAAGCCTTGCAAGCATTACAACTAATGAGTTAGTTGTGGGATGATGTATTACGGAACGAGTAAAGAGACTTGCCGGTAACGAGATTGAACTAGGTATTGGATACCGACGATCGAATCTCGGGCAAGTAACATACCGATGACAAAGGGAACAACGTATGTTGTTATGCGGTCTGACCGATAAAGATCTTCGTAGAATATGTAGGAGCCAATATGGGCATCCAGGTCCCGCTATTGGTTATTGACCAGAGATGTGTCTCGGTCATGTCTACATTGTTCTCGAACCGTAGGGTCCGCACGCTTAACGTTACGATGACAGTTATTATGAGTTTATGCATTTTGATGTACCGAAGGTTGTTCCGGAGTCCCGGATGTGATCACGGACATGACGAGGAGTCTCGAAATGGTCGAGACATAAAGATTGATATATTGGAAGCCTATGTTTGGACATCGGAAGTGTTTCCGGGTGAAATCGGGATTTTACCGGATACCGGGAGGTTACCGGAACCCCCCGGGAGCCAAATGGGCCAACATGGGCCTTGGTGGAAAGGTGAAAGGGCTGCCCCATGGGCTGCGCACCTCCCCCCTTCCCCTAGTCCTATTAGGACTAGGGAAGGTGCCGGCCAACCCCTCTCTCTTTCCCCACTTGGGGAGTCCTATTTGGAATAGGATTGGAGGGGAGTCCTACTCCCGGCGGGAGTAGGACTCCTCCTATGGCTGCCGCACCCCTCCCCCTTTGCCCCTTTATATACGGGGGCAGGGGGCACCTCTAGACACACAATTGATCATTGAGATCTTTCCTTAGCCGTGTGCGGTGCCCCCTGCCACCAAATTCCACCTCGATCATATTGTTGCAGTGCTTAGGCGAAGCCCTGCGTCGGTAGTACATCAAGATCGTCACCACGCCGTCGTGCTGACGGAACTCTTCCTCGATGCTTTGCTGGATCGGAGCCCGAGGATCGTCATCGAGCTGAATGTGTGCTAAGAACTCGGAGGTGCCGGAGTAACGGTGCTTGGATCGGTCGGATCGGGAAAAAGACGTACGACTACTTCCTCTACGTTGTGTCAAACGCTTCCGTTGCGATCTACAAGGGTACGTAGATCATACTCTCCCCTCGTTGCTATGCATCACCATGATCTTGCGTGTGCGTAGGAAATTTTTGAAATTACTACGTTCCCCATCAGTACCTATTACCTATTTATTATCAAACCTTTGGGAGTTACTTCTACGTTTGCTTATTATGCCATGCTATGCTAATAGACGTGGATTGGGTGAGTGATATCCATGACAGATGTGAGTTGATAATTTTAATGGTTTATCTAAGGTGGCAACTTAAACACACATCTGGGTGGATTGAGGCACCTGATGTCTATCAGGACTTGCCTGTTTTTATTTCGGACCGCCACCCAGGCTCAAAGGGATCATAAGATCATTCATGCTAGTAACTTCCGTGTGCAGCCACAAGCCATTATGGGCTCTGGCATAGTTGACTAAGTCGTGCGAACTCTTACAGGGTAGACTAGCAGATGTAGGGGAAAGTAGGTGTACCGGTCTATCCATTGTAAGGTGCTAGCGCTTCTGAAAGACTGTGTCTCGGTCATCCGTCTTCTCAAACACCATGTAGTGCGAGAAACCAAACGGAGGCGATCGAGTCTTGTGCGGAAAAGTGCGCAGACCTCTGCAGAGTGTACAAACTAATCATGATTAGCCGTGTCCCCGGTTATGGACAAACTTGAGTATCTAGTACTTGAATATCATGTGAATCTCAACATGTTACTTCTAATTAATGTTGTTGGGTTTTAATTGTTCACTTAATTGGGATCGGAATGCTGTCAACCATTCTCGATGTTTAACAACCACCATGATAGTTAAATAAATTTATTCCTTTGCAGTAGGGAAAAACTGGCTTTACGCAAAACTGTAACCATAGAGCTTTCCACCGGCCATATATGCATATAGTATAGCTGTTTCATTCCATTACTCTCTATGTGTTACTTTGCCAGCATATTCCATGTGCTGACCCGTTTTCGGGCTGCAACTTTCATGTTGCAGACTTTTCAGACGACGAGTAAGGTGTTTTAGGTCGTGGTTCTATACTCAGTGATGCCGTTGGAGTTGATGGACCCATTTATCTTCCGAGTCTTCCGCTGTTATCGACACTAGATGGCCTTAAGCCATTTTTATTGTAATAAGTTCTCTTTTGAGACAACGATGTAATAAGTGTGTGATTTCCACTCTGCTATAAATCCTTCGATGTACTGTGTGGTGTCAGCATTACTAATCCAGGGATGACACCTGAGCACAGAGCGCTTGATCCATTCGGATCGGGTCGCGACAATCAACAACGTTGAGCAGTTGCTTGCTAGAGACAAGTACAAGGTGGTCGGCATCGACCTCCAGTACACCGCCGGTCGTCCCGGCATAGATCGGAAGGTTGCCGTCGCCCAGTCATGCGTGTGCCATCATGTCCTCATCTACCACTACTGCATGGCCACAGAGCCTTGCGACCGTTTCAACAGGTTTGTCAACAACACCGACTACAAGTTCGCCACAGTGGAAACCAAAGACGATGTAAAAGTGCTCAGTGTTATGGGCTTGGCCTGCAAGAACCTTGTCAAAATTCGTGACCACCACAGGGTCTGGGGCAGCACGAAGCAAGACTCCCTGGGCGAACTCGCCTCGGCCATCATCGACCCCTACTACGAAAAGATGAAGCAGGATGACCAGAGAACAAGTCTTGTATCCTGGCACAAGGCCTGGATGCGGCAACTGGATGAACCTCACCTCAGGTTCGCGGCCAAGAGCGTGTACACATGCTACGAGATGCACAGGCGGATCATTGAAATGAGGAAGTGCCTCGTTACCCAAATCGACAAGTCCGGATCGAGCCACAAGCAGCGCAAGCGTCACAAGAAGTAGATGATGATCAGATGATCGTTTATGCTAGTTAATCATGCATGTAATATATAGTTTACTTTATATGTAATTATGCAATTAATAGTTTAATTTGGTGTGTGCAAATGCCATGGTTGTAGTAGCCACCTATGTAAGTGGATGTTTAATTTGGTCATGCAAGCATGTCCTTATAAGTGTGTGTGTGTGTGTGTATGTTGTTGTTCTGTATGCAATCCCATCGCACAACACACACGTCTTATTAGCAGCAACCGTATGTGTTATTATCGGTCTTCACACACATTTCTGCTTACAGACCTGTTTGCCGCGTATCACACACATCTTGTTAAGCTGAACCATTTCTGTTCTCATGTCTCAACGCAAACAGTTCATCCGAGTGAACCGCATGCCGTATATCGCACACACCTTTGATCTGGCTCATAGTTTGTTTTGTGTTGCCTAATCACAAACATTTCATCCGACTGAACCGTATGCCGTGTATCGCACACGCCTTCATTTGGCTGCCCGTTTCTTTTGTTCCTCCTCGTCGCAAACAGTTCATTGAACTGAATCGTACGCCCTTCATCGCACACGCAAATAAAACCTGAACCGTGTTTGATTCATCCGTCATCGCAAACGTTTTATACATTTCTATCCGTTTTCATACAACACCGTTTGCGATTATTGCATCGCACACAGTTTCTCGAAGGGTCTCTGATCATAGTGTCGCGTTAGCAGCATCCTGCAGTAGTGAATATTCAAGGAAGAGAGGTTTCACATATAAATATACTATCTTGGACATCTTCTATGATTGTGAACCCCATTAATTATTTTCAAACTTGAGAAAATTAGTTGATGTTGAACAAGACAACTTAATGAGTTATGTTTGGGTATATTTGTATAGAAGTTATATTGTTATGGATCCTCCAACATGTGGTGCTTGCTTTTAGAATCTTTTGCTGGCCAAAATTTCTGTACTAAGTTGGAATACTGCTTGTGCATCCAAAATCCTTGAACCAAGTTTCTTCCATGAGTGTCCACCATATCTACCTATATGCGGTCGTTCCAAGTAAATTTGCATGTGCCAAACTCTAAACCGTCAAATAATAATATGTGTTGTATGCCCGAATCGCTCATGTAGCAACTAAGGGTTGTCAGTATCTTCCATGCTAGGTGGGTTATTCTCACGAGGAGTGTTTATTCACTTGTCATTCACTAGAGAATGGCTGGTAATTGGGCTACCCAGTCCTATGATCAAAAAATCAAAAACAAAATTTCAAATAATCAAACAAAACTCCCCTAGGACTGTTGTTGATATGGACGGTACCCGTTGTTTCATATCAGCCGTGGAGTGTGATTGTTTGTGGAGGGGGAGTAAAAAATTTACCATTCTATTTGAGAACCGCCTATAATGTGTCTAGCATGGAAGATAGTGAGAACTCTCGATCGTTACATTGACAATGAAACCATACATTCTCAAAATTATATTCATCTTTGTTTTAAAAGCTTCGAGCTCTGGCACCTCTGCAAATCCCAGCTTCCCTCTGTGAAGGGCCTATCTTTTACTTTATGCAAGAGTCAGTAGTATTCCTTCTCATTCCAACCTACTCTTTACTTGTCAAGCATCATGTGATGGGGAAAGATCTAACCATATATGGCCATTCAAATATATTTGATCATGAATTATTATTGTTGACAATTATCTATATGATAAATAAGTTGGGAGGCGAAACATTAAGCCCCTATCTTTCTCTGTGTTCAATGGTTGTTATTTGTTCTAAAAATATGCTTTGAGTGGTAGCAAACATGGAATACTATATGATAGTTGAGTATGTGGGATTTGCTAAACCAAAGCTCTTACATAGACCCTTCCTGAAAATAAGATGAATTGCAATTGTTTGATGACTGAGAACCTAGTTTGTTAGTTTTCAAGAAAGTTTATGATATATGCTTTAACATGTGAATTGATTGCTACTTGATCATGAGAAGTTTTATGAGATGAGCTACTGTTATGATATACAATGATGCTAGAAAAAGTGATTGAAATTATCATTGATCAAACGTGTGCACTTGCTAGCATTCACACTTCATAAATTATTTCTTTTATCATTTACCTACTAGAGGATGGTAACCCACAAGTATAGGGGATCGCAACCGTTTTTGATAAGTAAGAGTGTCGAACCCAACGAGGAGCTAAAGGCAGAACAAATATTCCCTCAAGTTCTATCGGCCACCGATACAACTCTACGCACGCTTGATGTTCGCTTTACCTAGAACAAGTATGAAACTAGAAGTACTTTGTAGGTGTTGTTGGATAGGTTTACAAGATAATAAAGATTACATAAATAAAAAGTAGGGGCTGTTTATATAAAGACACAACTAAGTTAGGTTTAGTAAAGAGCTTGTTGTTACGAGAAAGTTATTTGTCCCTAGGCAATCGATAACTAGACCGGTAATCATTATTGCAATTTTATATGGGGGAGAGGCATAAGCTAACATACTTTCTCTACTTGGATCATATGCACTTATGATTGGAACTCTAGCAAGCATCCGCAACTACTAAAGATCATTAAGGTAAAACCCAACCATAGCATTAAAGTATCAAGTCCTCTTTATCCCATATGCAACAACCCCCTTACTCGGGTTTGTGTTTCAGTCACTCACGCAACCCACTATAAGCGAATCATGAATGTATTGCAACACCCTACAATGGGAATCCCTCACGCTTGCGCGACACGGAGAGCACCATAGGACAGCACCAATAATGAAACATGCAACTCAAACCAATCTTGATCATCAAATAGCCATAGGACAAAACGGATCTACTCAAACATCATAGGATAGCCATACATCATTGGGAAATAATATATAGCGTTGAGCACCATGTTTAAGTAGAGATTACAGCGGGTAATAGAGAGGTTACACCGCTGCATAGAGGGGGGAAGAGTTGGTGATGATGGCGGTGAAGTTGTTGGTGAAGATTGCGGTGATGATGATGGCCCCCGGTGGCACTCCGGTGCCACCGGAAGCGAGGGGGAGAGAGCCCCCCTCCTCCTTCTTCTTCTTCTTCTTCTTCCTTGACCTCCTCCCTAGATGGGAGAAGGGTTTCCCCTCTGTTCCATGGCCTCCATGGCACGGGAGGGGTGAGAGCCCCTCCGATATTGCATCTGTCTCTCTATCTCTCTCTGTTTCTGCGTTCTCAGATTCTACCCTTTCACCGTTTCTTATATTCCCGGAGATCCGTAACTCCGATTGGCTGAAATTTTAACACGATATCTATCCGGATATTAGCTTTCTTGCGGCGAAAGAAGGGCATCAACCGCCTTATGGGGTGGCCACGAGGGTCAGGGGTGCGCCCCCTGCCTCGTGGCCCCCTCGAGCATCGTCTCGCATGGATTTTTCTTCCCAAAAATCATATATATTCCAAAAAAATCTCCGTCAGTTTTTATCCAGTTTGGACTTCGTTTAATATGGATATTCTGCGAAACAAAAAGCATGCAACAAACAGGAACTGGCACTGGGCACTGGATCAATATGTTAGTCCCAAAAATAGTATAAAAAGTTGCCAAAAGTATATGAAAGTTGAATAATATTGGCATGGAACAATCAAAAATTATAGATAGGACGGAGACGTATCAGCATCCCCAAGCTTAATTCCTGGTCGTCCTCGAGTAGGTAAATGATAAAAAAGATAATTTTTGATGTGGAATGCTATCTAGCATAATCTTGATCATGTAATCTAATCATGGCATGAATATTAAGACACGAGTGATTCAAAGCAATAGTCTACCATTTGAAATAAAAACAATAATACTTCAAGCCTACTAATAAAGCAATCATGTCTTTTCAAAATAACATGGCCAAAGAAAGTTATCCCTACAAAATCATATAGTCTCGCTATGCTCCATCTTCACCACACAAAATATTCACATCATGCACAACCCCGATGACAAGCCAAGCAATTGTTTCGTACTTTTGATGTTCTCAAACCTTTTCAACTTTCATGCAATACATGAGCATGAGCCATGGACATAGCACTATAGGTGGAATAGAATGGTGGTTGTGGAGAAAAAAAAGGAGAAGATAGTCTCACATCAACTAGGCGTATCAACGGGCCATGGAGATGCCCATCAATAGATATCAATGTGAGTGAGTAGGGATTGCCATGCAACAGATGCACTAAGAGCTATAAGTGTATGAAAGCTCAGACTGAAAACTAAGTGGGTGTGCATCCAACTTGCTTGCTCATGAAGACCTCGGGCGTTTGAGGAAGCCCATAATCGGAATATACAAGCCAAGTTCTATAATGAAAATTCCCACTAGTATATGAAAGTGATAACTCAAGAGACTCTCTATATGAAGAACATGGTGCTACTTTGAAGCACAAGTGTGGTAAAAGGATAGTAACATTGCCCCTTCTCTCTTTTTCTCTCATTTTTTTTATTTTTTTTATTTTTTTGGTGGGCTTCTTTGGCCTCTTTTTTATTTGGGCTTCTTTGGCCTCTTTTATTTATTTTTTAAGTCCGGAGTCTCATCCCGACTTGTGGGGGAATCATAGTCTCCATCATCCTTTCCTCACTGGGGCAATGCTCTAATAATGATGATCATCCGACTTTTATTTACTTACAACTCGATATTACAACTCGATACTAGAACAAAGATATGACTCTATATGAATGCCTCCGGCGGTGTACCGGATGTGCAATGATCTAGCGTAGCAATGACATCAAAAAACGGACAAGCCATGAAAACATCATGCTAGCTATCTTACAATCATGCAAAGCAATATGACAATGATGCTCAAGTCATGTATATGATGATGATGGAAGTTGCATGGCAATATATCTCGGAATGGCTATGGAAATGCCATGATAGGTAGGTATGGTGGCTGTTTTGAGGAAGGTATATGGTGGGTTTATGGTACCGGCGAAAGTTGCGCGGTACTAGAGAGGCTAGCAATGGTGGAAGGGTGAGAGTGCTTATAATCCATGGAGTCAACATTAGTCATAAAGAACTCACATACTTATTGCAAAAGTCTATTAGCTATCAAAACAAAGTACTATGCACATGCTCCTAGGGGGATAGATTGGTAGGAAAAGACCATCGCTCGTCCCTGACCGCCACTCATAAGGAAGACAATCAATAAATAAATCATGCTCCGACTTCATCACATAACGGTTCACCATACGTGCATGCTACGGGAATCACAAACCTCAACACAAGTATTTCTACTAATCCACAACTACCCACTAGCATGACTCTAATATCACCATCTTTATATCGCAAAACTATTGCAAGGAATCAAACATATCATATTCAGTGATCTACAAGTTTTATGTAGGATTTTATGACTAACCATGTGAATGACCAATTCTTGTCATCTCTCTAAATAGATATAAGTGAAGCAAGAGAGTTTAATTCTTTCTAGAAAAGATATGCCCATGCTCTAACAAATATAAGTGAAGCAAAAGAGCATTCTACAAATGACAGTTTTTTATGTAAAGAGAAACAGGCAATCCAAACTTCAAATGATATAAGTGAAGCACATGAAGCATTCTATAAAGCCATACTCAAAAGATATAAGTGAAGTGCATAGAGAATTATATAAATCAACCAAGGACTATCTCATACTAGCATGGTGCATAAAAGAAAAATCAAAACTAAATGCAAAAGACGCTCCAAGATTGCACATATCGCATGAACGAAACGAATCCGAAAACATACCGATACTTGTTGAAGAAAGAGGGGATGCCTTCCGGGGCATCCCCAAGCTTAGACGCTTGATTCTCCTTGGATATTTACTTGGGGTGCCTCAGGCATCCCCAAGCTTGATCGCTTGCCTCTCTTCCTTCTTCTCACATCGAGACCTTCTCGATCATCGAACACTTCATCCACACAAAACTTCAACAGAAAACTCGGTAAGATCCGTTAGTATAATAAAGAAAATCACTACTCTAAGTACTTTCGCAAACCAATTCATATTTTGTTTTTGCATTATGTCTACTGTAATATAACTTTTTCATGGCTTAATCCACTGCTATGAATCGATAGTTTCATCAAAACAAGCAAACTATGCATCAAAAACACAATCTGTCTAAAACAGAACAGTCTGTAACAATCCGAACATTCACCATAGTTCTGATACTTGAAAAATTCTACCAAAATTAGGAAAAATAAACAATTTGTATACGAAGACATTGCAAAAATAATCAGAAGCATTTGATGTTCCAGCTAAAAATGTAAAATCGCGCACTACAGCCAAAGTTTCTGTCCTGTACCGTACAAACCATCAAGCAAATGTAAACATCCTAAAGGCAAACCTTGGCACATTATTTTTATAATACATTGGAATTGTACATGGGGATAATTATTTTTGTTGAAAAGTTTCTATAATCAAGATTCACAAAGTTGCCATGAGCATGAACAAAGTTCAAGGAGCTCTCCCACTTCAACAATGCTTGTCTTTCTCACTTTCACTTTCCTTTTTGAAAAAGTTTTGGGTTCCCCTCTTTATTTTATTTTGTTTTTAAACTATATAAAAGTACTCAACAGAAATAAATGACTCTCTAAAACTTCCGGGTTGTCTCCCTGGCAGCGCTTTCTTTAAAACCATTAAGCTAGGCATATGGTGCTCAAGTAGTGAATCCATCCGGATCCCAAGGTATATCAAAGCCAATTTTAATTAACAATGATTTGTAATTTAGTAGTGAGCACAAAGTAACATACATCATGTAACAACAAAGTCTAACTCTCTTCCTATGCATCGGCATGTCATAAAAGAATAGTTCATTCACACATGGTAAAGGCCAATGCATAGTATAAACAGTTTCTTGCAATTTTGTTGTATTGGAAACATAGAGAGGTGGAGATATAGTTCCTCTCACATAATAATTGCAAGTAGGGGCAGCAAGCACATGCATATTATATTCATCAAAATCATCATGTGCAACGGTAAAAGGCAACCCATCAATATAATCCTTAATAAGGGAAAACTTCTCCGATATAGTGTAGTCGGGAGAATTCAAAAAGATAATAGGACTATCATGTGTGGGTGCAATAGCAACAATTTCATGTTTAACATAAGGAACTATAGCAAGTTCATCTCCATAAGCATAATTCATATTGGCATCTTGGCCACAAGCATAGCAAGCATCATCAAAAAGGGATATTTCAAAAGAATCAATGGGATCATAACAATCATCATAGCAATCATCCTTCGGTAAGCATGAAGGGAAATTAAACAATGTATGAGTTGAAGAGTTACTCTCATCAGAAGGTGGGCACGGGTAGCTAATCCTCTCTTCCTCCTTTTGTTCTTCGCTCTCCTCCTCATCTTTTTCATCCAATGAGCTCACACTTTCATCAACTTCTTCTTCCATAGACTCCTGCAAAATATTAGTCTCTTCTTGGACAGCGGGGTAGTCCTAAATATATGGTTCGACATAGGCATTAGAAGCATAATTATCATAGCAATATTTAAGTATGTCAAAATTTTCAGATTTGTAAAGAGTAGCATCATACGTTTCAATCAACGAAGCAATTTCATAAGCACCCTTAAAAGCAACAAATTCTTCAATTTGTTGAACATCATAGTAACTATAAACACCCTTAGCAAACGAAGATACAATTCCATTATCACTAAACTCACATTGACAGGGAAGGTGTTTCTTAGGGTTTTCAGAACAACAAGTAATATCATATATTTCACATAAATTCCAAGCATAGCATTGCAAACGATGAATTTGACCCGGTAAAATTTTCCCTTTTTCAGATATTCGGTGTCGCACATAACAAGCATGCTCATATAAAGATTTGCCCTCAACTAAGCTATTTGGGGTTTCAGCACGAGCACATAGGGATCGAAGATGATCCAAGTAATAAGCTTCAACAGTGTGATAGATTTTGAGTGGTTCTTCAACCATTGGTTTAGTAGGTACAACTAATTTTTTTGGTATTTTGCGTTTCCTACCCATAACTAAAGATAGAAAACAACTAAGAACAGCAAATAAAAATTACTTAGTGATACAACAAACAAGCGCACACGAGAATATTCACCCCACGCTATTGCTCCCCGGCAACGGCGCCAGAAAAAGGTCTTGATAACCCACAAGTATAGGGGATCGCAACAGTTTTTGATAAGTAAGAGTGTCGAACCCAACGAGGAGCTAAAGGCAGAACACATATTCCCTCAAGTTCTATCGACCACCGATACAACTCTACGCATGCTTGATGTTCGCTTAACCTAGAACAAGTATGAAGCTAGAAGTACTTTGTAGGTGTTGTTGGATAGGTTTGCAAGATAATCAAGATTACGTAAATAAAAAGTAGGGGCTGTTTAGATAAAGACACAACTAAGTTAGGTTTAGTAAAGAGCTTGTTGTTACGAGAAAGTTATTTGTCCCTAGGCAATCGATAACTAGACCGGTAATCATTATTGCAATTTTATATGAGGGAGAGGCATAAGCTAACATACTTTCTCTACTTGGATAATATGCACTTATGATTGGAACTCTAGAAAGCATCCACAACTATTAAAGATCATTAAGGTAAAACCCAACCATAGCATTAAAGTATCAAGTCCTCTTTATCCCATACGCAACAACCCCCTTACTCGGGTTTGTGTTTCAGTCACTCACGCAACCCACTATAAGAGAATCATGAACGTATTGCAACACCCTACAGCGGGAATCCCTCACGCTTGCGCGACACGGAGAGATCCATAGGACAACACCAATAATAAAACATGCAACTCAGACCAATCTTGATCATCAAATAGCCCATAGGACAAAACGGATCTACTCAAACCTCATAGGATAGCCATACATCATTGGGAAATAATATATAGCGTTGAGCACCATGTTTAAGTAGAGATTACAGCGGGTAAGAGAGAGGTTACACCGCTACATAGAGGGGGGAAGAGTTGGTGATGATGGCGGTGAAGATTGCGGTGATGATCGATGATGGCCCCCGGTGGCACTCCGGTGCCACCGGAAGCGAGGGGGAGAGAGCCCCCCTCCTTCTTCTTCTTCTTCTTCTTCTTCTTCCTTGACCTCCTCCCTAGATGGGAGAAGGGTTTCCCCTCTGGTCCATGGCCTCCATGGCACGGGAGGGGCGAGAGCCCCTCCGAGATTGGATCTGTCTCTTTGTCTCTCTCTGTATCTGCGTTCTCAGATTCTACCCTTTCACCGTTTCTTATATTCCCAGAGATCCGTAACTCCGATTGGGCTGAAATTTTAACACGATCTCTATCCGGATATTAGCTTTCTTGCCGCGAAAGAAGGGCATCAACTGCCTTACTGGGTGGCCACGAGGGTCAGGGGCGCGCCCCCTGCCTCGTGGCCCCCTCGGGCATCGTCTCGTATGGATTTTTCTTCCCAAAAATCATATATATTCCAAAAAAATCTCTGTCAGTTTTTATGTCGTTTGGACTCCGTTTGATATGGATATTCTGCGAAACAAAAAACATGCAACAAAGAGGAACTGGCACTGGGCACTGGATCAATATGTTAGTCCCAAAAATAGTATAAGAAGTTGCCAAAAGTATATGAAAGTTGAATAATATTGGCATGGAACAATCAAAAATTATAGATAGGACGGAGACATATCAAAGGATGAGCAGGAATTAAGCTTGGGGATGCTGATACGTCTCCAACGTATCTTTAATTTATGAAGTATTCATGCCATGTTTACAACAATTCTATATGATTTTGGTATGATTTGATTAGAACTAACCCGGACTTGTCATCGCCTCATGGGCCCCCTTGACTTTTCCCCGACGCCAACACCTCCTATAAATTCCAAAACCTCTAGAATAAACCTAGATCGGGAGTTCCACCGCCGCAAGCCTCTATAGCCATGAAAAAAATAATCGGGAGCTCGTTCGTGCACCCTGCCGGAGGGGGAAACCATCACTGGTGGTCATATTCATCATCCCGGTGGTCTCCATGATGATGAGGGAGTAGTTCACCCTCGGGGCCGAGCGTATGTACTAGTAGCTATGTGTTTGATCTCTCTCTCTCTCTTGTGTTCTTGATTTGGCACGATCTTGATGTACCGTGAGCTTTGTTACTATAGTTGAATCATATGGTGTTTCTCCCCCTCTATCTTCTTGTGATGAATTGAGATTTACCTTTGAGTTTTCACTATTATCAGATTGAATACTATTATGGATTTGAGAACACTTGCTGCATGTCTTGCGTGGGATACCCGTGGTGACAATGGGGTGTTGTATTGATTCACTTGATGTATGTTTTGGCACTCAACTCGCGGATTCCCGAAGTTACATTGGGGTAATCTATGCATAGGGGTTGATGCTCATTTTCGTCCTTGTTTCTCCGGTAGGAATCTTGGGGCACTCTTTGAGGTTCTTTATGTTGGATTGAATATTATGAATCTGAAGTTGTTTGATGCATATCGTATAATTGACCCACAGATACTTGTGGTGACATCGGATTATCTAGGTGACATTAGGGTTGATTGATGTGTGTCATATGGTGTTATTTTACTACGAACTCTAGAGTGTTTGTGACACTTATAGGAATAGCTCAATGGATTGATCGTAAAGAATAACTTTGAGGTGGTTTCGTACCCTACAAGCAATTTCATCTTATGTTCTCCGCGATAGGAACTTTGGAGTGACTCTTTGTTGCACGTTGAGGGATTGTTATATGATCTAATTATGTTATCATTGTTGAGAGAACTTGCACTAGTGAATGTATGAACCCTAGGCCTTGTTTCCAAGCATTGAAATACCGTTTTTTCTCACTTCTGTTACTAGTTACCTTGCTCTTTTTATATTTTCAGATTACAAAAATCTTTATCTACCATCCATATTACACTTGTGTCACTGATACGTCTCCAACGTATCTATAATTTGTGAAGTATTCATTCTATTTTATTATCATTATTGGATGTTTTACAATCATTTTATAGCAACTTTATATCATTTTTTGCGACTAACCTATTGACCCAGTGCCCAGTGCCAGTTGTTGTTTTTGCTTGTTTTTACATCGCAAGAAATCAATATCAAACGGAGTCCAAACACTGCGAAACTTTTTGAGGATTTTTTATGGACCAGAAGACTCCTGATGGGCCAGAGTAGCACCTAGGGGGTGCCCCGAGGGGGGCACAACCCACCAGGGCGTGCCTGGGGGGCCAGGCGCGCCCAGGTGGGTTGTGCCCACCTCAGTGGCCTCCCACACCCCCTTTTTACCCTATAAATTCGCAAATATTTCGAAAACCCTCGGGGTTAACCTAGATCAGAAGTTCCGCCGCCGCAAGGCTCTGTAGCGACGGAAAACCAATCTAGACCCCATTCCGGCACCCTGCCAGAGGGGGGAATCATCTCCGGTGACCATCTTCATCATCCCGACGGCCAGGGAGTAGTCCACCCTCGGGGCTGAGGGTTTGTACCAGTAGCTATGTGTTTAATCTCTCTCTCTCTCTCGTGTTCTTGAGATGTCACGATCTTGATGTATCGCGGGCTTTGTTAATATAGTCAGATCATATGGTGTTGTCCACTCTCTATCTTGTGATGAATTGAGTTTTCCCTTTGAGATTTCGTTTTATCGGATTGAATACTTTTATGGATTTGAGAGCACTTGATATATGTCTTGCAAATGAATACTCGTGGTGACAATGGGGTATCATTTTGATTCACTTGATATATGTTTTGGTACTCAACTCGCGGATTCCCGAGGTGACAGTGGGGTAATCTACGCATAGGGGTTGATGCATGTTCTTGTCTTTGTTTCTTCGGTAGAAATCTTGGGGCACTCTTTTAAGTTCTTTGTGTTGGATTGAGTATTATGAATCTTAAATTATTTGGTGTTATTTTAGTACGAACTCTTTGATAGATCGATCGGAAAGAATAGCTTCGAGGTGGTTTCGTACCCTACAAACGATTTCTTCTTATGTTCTCCGCTAGATAGGAACTCTGGAGTGATTCTTCATCGCACTTTGAGGGGTGGTTATATGATCCAATTATATTATCACTTTTGAGAGATTGCACTAGCGAAAGTACGGACCCTGGGCCTCACTTTCAAGCATCGCAATACCGTTTTTGTGCCCGTTTAGTATTTTCTACCTTGTTGTTTTTATTTATTCAGATTATAAAAATATATTTCTACCATCCATATTACACTTTTATCACCATCTCTTCGCCGAACTAGTGCGCCTATACAAATTGCCATTGTATTGGGTGTGTTGGGGACACAAGAGATTTCTTGTATTTGATTGCAGGGATGTTTGAGAGAGACCATCTTCATCCTACGCCTCCCATGGATTGATAAACCTTAGGCCATTCACTTGAGGGAAAATTGCTATTGTCCTACAAAACTCTGCCCTTGGAGGCCCAACACGTGTCTACAAGAATAAAGTTGCGTGGTAGACATCAAGCTCTTTCCTGGCGCCGTTGCCGGGGAGGTTAAGTAAGTGGCACTCACATCCCGTCAACGAAGCTCATTTTTGGTGCTGTTGCCGGGGAGGTTAGGTAAGTAGCACTCACATCCCGTCAACGAAGCTCTTTTCTGGCGCCGTTGTCGGGGAGGTGAGTGCTTGAAGGTATTTTGCAATTGAATCTTCTAGTTTCTTGTTTATTCACTAGTTTGGTTTATAAAAAGAAACTACATAAAAAATGGAATTGAGGTTGCATCATATTATTGATCATCTTTATTATATCTTTCTTGAAAATGATGGGTCGGAAAATTGTGCTCAATTGATAGAGGAATAATTCTATAAAATGTTTGACAAAAAAACTTTGAATTATGAGCATGATTGCAATGTTGTTGGGATGAACTCTTTGAATATCCATGATGCTAATGATATGCAAAGCCATAAGCTTGGGGATGCTGTGTTTGATGAAGATGATATTTTTTGTCCCCCAAGATTTGATGTGCAAATTTGTTATAATGATTGGATGCCTCCTATTTACGATGATTATAATGATGAAAACGGATTTGGAGAGGTCATGACTTTATTTAGTGATGAATCCACCATTTTGGATGAGGCTTCAATTGACTATGGTAACAAAGTGGCTATCTATGATGATTATGGTGATGACATGTGTGCTATATTGAATAATGATAACTGTGATACTTGTCATCATGATTTTAATTTTCAATCCCATGATAGTTACTTTGTTGAATTTGCTCCCACTATTATTGATGAGAATAAATTTGCTTACGTGGAGAGTAATAAAATTTCTATGCTTTTGTGTCATGAAAATAATGCTTTATGTGATGGTTATATTGTTGAATTTCTTCATGATTCTACTGAAAATTATTATGAGGGAGGAACTTATGCTTGTAGGAATTGCAATAATATCAAGCTTCCTCTCTTTATGTTGAAAGTTTTGAAGTTGTGCTTGTTTTGCCTTCCTATGCTAGTTGATTCTTGCTCCCATAATTTGTTTGCTCACAAAATCCCTATGCATAGGAAGTATGTTAGGCTTAAATGTGTTTTCCATGTGATTTAAGATGCTCTCTTTGTGTTTCAATTCTTTACTTTCATGCGAGCATCATTGAAATCATCATGCCTAGCTAAAAAAGGCATTAAAGAAAAGCGCTTGTTGGGAGACAACCCAACACTTTTACCTACTGTTTTTGTGTGTTCACATGATTGGGCTACTGTATTAATCATGTTTTATTGCTTTTGTTTCAATAAAGTGCCAAGTAAGACCTTTGTGATGGCTTACGGTGATAGTTGATTTGATCTTGCTAAAAAACAGAAACTTTTGCGCTCAGGAAAACAATTCTCATTTTTAACAGGAGCGTGATAAAATGGTGATTCTTTTTTCAGAATATTAATAGACAAATTCCCCAGGTTTTCCTAGTTTTTCAGTATTTTGGGAGTAGCAGAAATATGGTTGGAGTACAGATTACTACAGACTGTTCTGTTTTTAACAGATTATATTTTCAATGCATAGTTTGCTTGTTTTCTAGTTTCTATGGCTTATATTGCTCAATATAAATTGTGGAAATGATATGCTACAGTAGGAATTGTGTGAGAACAATTATGAATCTTGTCTTTGTCAGTACCAAAAGTGAAATGGTTTGCTCTTTATCATACTAACCTATCTCACAAACTTACGTTAAGTTTTGTGTGATTGAAGTTTTCAAGTTTTGGGTGAGATGTCGATATGAGGAGAATAAGGAGTGACAAGACCCTAAGCTTGGGGATGCCCAAGGCACACCAAGGTAATCCCCTCTTTCGTCTCCAACATTATCGGTAACCTCACTTGGAGCTATGTTTTCATTCATCACATGATATGTGTTTTGCTTGGAGCGTCATTTTATTTAGAATAATGTTTTGAAATAATAGCTTTGAGGTGGTTTTGTACCCTACAAACGATTTCTTCTTATGTTCTCCGCTATATAGGAACTTTGGAGTGATTCTTCATCGCACTTTGAGGGGTGGTTATATGATCCAATTATATTAGCATTGCTGACAGATTGCACTAGCAAAAGTATGGACCCTAGGCCTCATTTTCAAGCATTGTAATACCGTTTTTGTGCCCGTTTACTATTTTATACCTTGCTATTTTTATTTATTCAGATTATAAAAATATATTTCTACCATCCATATTACACTTTTATCACCATCTCTTCGCCTAACTAGTGTGCCTATACAAATTGCCATTGTATTGGGTGTGTTGGGGACACAAGAGATTTCTTGTATTTGATTGCAGGGTTGTTTGAGAGATACCATCTTCATCCTATGCCTCCCACGGATTGATAAACCTTAGGTCATCCACTTGAGGAAAAAAATGCTACTGTCCTACAGAACTCTGCGCTTGGAGGTCCAACACGTGTCTACAAGAATAAAGTTGCGTAGTAGACATCAATCACCATCTCTTTGCCGAACTAGTTCACCTATACAATTTACCATTGTATTGGGTGTGTTGGGGACATGAGAGACTCTTTGTTATTTGGTTACAGGGTTGTTTGAGAGAGACCATCTTCATCCAATGCCTCCCATGAATTGATAAACCTTAGGTCATCCACTTGAGGGAAATTTGCTACTGTCCTACAAAACTCTACGCTTGGAGGCCAACACGAGTCTACAAGAAGAAGGTTGCGTAGTAGAAATCAACCCGCAACACTAGTCCTCGAACCCACAGTAGAGGGTTTCAGATTAACCAATGTGCTTGTGGACAGAGGCAGTGGTCTAAACCTCATTTACGAGGACACCCTCGACAAAATGCAGTTTGACAGATCTCGCATCAAACAAAGCTATACCACCTTTCGAGGAATTATCCCCGGCAGAGAGGCGCGCTGCTCCGGACGAGTCACGCTAGACATAGTATTCGGAACTCCCGATAATTACAAGTCTAAATAATTACTCTTCCACATTTTTCCCTTCCATAGCGGATACCACGCCCTATTGGGGCGTGAGGCGTTCTCCAAGTTTCAAGCCATACCACATTATGGGTACATGAAACTGAAAATGCCAGGGCCCAATGGCGTGATCTCACTCACAAGCGACCCAGATAGAGCCCTTCAAGCCAAAAATAAAACAACATCGCTTGCCCTCGAGGCATTATACGAGGCTCTTGCAGCCGAGGAACTAACTGCACTCCGCGCAGCGATAGACAGGGATGATGCAGTCCTTAGTAAAAGGTCCAAATCCACATCATTCAAACAAGCTGATGAGATAATTAAATTCCAAGTGCATCCAACGGATCCCAATAAAACATCATCCATCGAAGCCCAGCTGGACCCCGCAGTTGATGAAGCACTACGCACTTTTCCTGCGTGAGAATTGGGATGTATTTGCTTGGCACCCTTCAGACATGCCAAAAATCCCACGAAGACTAGCGGAGCATAGCTCGAAGCCAGTAAAACAGGCCTTGCGCCAAATTTTCGAACCCAAACGTCAAGCCATCACTACATAAAAAGGCACATATGTGACATTTAGGCCCGAATGAAAATTTTTCTGTCATGGTTATGACACTTCTATGATGATAATTTTGACAAAAACACGTATCATCATAGATGTGGTAGGCTCCTACTTCTATGACAAAAAAATCATAACAGAAAATGGGCTTTTTGTACTGGGCGGGCCGGGGACGCACCTGCATGACACTCTTTGGGCTGTCTATAACATAAAAAATCATGGTAGAAGTGAGGGCGAGGAAATTTTCTTGGAGTTCCCGGTTACGGTGGGTGGTCGGACTGAGCGATGCAGTGTGGTTTGCGCATTTCTCTCTCGTACGCGCACATGGTGCAAGTCGTGTTCGCTATAACTGAACCCGAGCGATCGCACTCCTACGTACTGAAGCCGATCGATTGATCCCTTCACTGCTAACTGAACCCAACCGACTCCGCTGCTAACTAAACCCGATCGATCGCGCTGCTGCTCCTTACTGAAGCTGATTGAACCCCTGTGCGAGACGTAGCTAGCCGGTTGGGTTGCCTCTGGATGAACAGTGCATGTTGATGTCGCACGTGCGATACAAAGAACGAGTCGAGACATCGAGCTGGTGGGTTTGGCTATGGATGAACAGTTCCTGGTGGGGGTTGGATGAACATGACCCTGGCCATGTGTAGGCGGTTTTTGCTGGATGAACAAGACCCTGTGGTAGCACGCGGTTGCCGCTGGATGAACAAGACCCCGTGGTAGTACGTGGTTGCGCTGGATGAACAGGACCCCGAGGAGGCCGCTACACACCCAGCTAGTTGGGGTGGATGAACAGGACCCCGTGGAGGCTAGATGAACAGTAGCCCGTAGATGAATAGTGGCTGGTGGAGGCTGGAGGAAGTCGACGGTGGATGAACAGTAGCCCATGGAGTCCCGTTTTGCGGTACGCCACACACCCCTCCGATGAACAGGACCCCATTTCGATCATAGACGGTTGGAGAGAAGTCCGTTTCCTCCGTTTTGCGGTACACCAGACCCCTCCCGATGAATAGAACCCCATTTTGACCATAGGCGGTTGGAGAGAAGTCCGTTTCCTCCATATTGCGGTACGCCATACCCCTCCTGATAAACATGACCCCATTTCGACTGTAGGCTGTCAAAGAGAACGTTGTTTCCTCCGTTTTGCGGTACGCGAGACCCTGAGTCGATCAACAGGACCCGGTTTGGGCTGCTCCGTCCAAGTCAGTTGGCTCCTGATGAACAAGACGCATTCCAACCCAGTCGCTTGCCTCCCGATGAACACGACTGCTACTTCTTAATCATGTGTTGGTTTTTCCCTTGAAGAGGAAAGGGTGATGCGGCAAAGTAGAGATAAGTATATCCCTCAGTTAGAGAACTAAGGTATCAATCCAGTAGGAGACAATGCACAAATCACCAATACCTGCACAAACAATCAAACAACTTGCACCCAACGCGATAAAGGGGTTGTCAATCCCTTCACTGTCACTTGCAAAAGTGAGATCTGATAAAGATAAATGAAAGTAAACAAATGATAAAGTAAATATTTTTGGTTTATAGATCGGAATGTAAAAGATTGCAAAATAGTAGATCGGAAACTAATATGAAGGAAAATAGTAGATCAGAAACTTATATGATGGAAAATAGACCCGGGGCCCATAGGTTTCACTAGAGGCTTCTCTCAAGATAGCAAATAATACGGTGGGTGAACAAATTACTGCCGAGCAATTGATAGAAAAGCGCAAAGTTATGATGATATCTAAGGAAATGATTATGAAATATAGGCATCACGTCTGTATCAAGTAGACCGAAACAATTTTGCATCTACTACTATTACTCCACACATCGACCGACTCATGCCTACATCTAGAGTATTAAGTTCATGAAGAACAGAGTAACACATTAAGTAAGATGACATGATGTAGAGGAATAAACTCAAGCAATATGATGTAAACCCCATCTTTCTATCCTCGATGGCAAAAATAGAATACGTGCCTTGATGTCCCTACTGTCACTGGGAAAGGACACCGCAAGATTGAACCCAAAGCTAAGCACTTCTCCCATTGCAAGAAAAACCAATCTAGTTGGCCAAACCAAACCGATAGTTCGAAGAGAATTACAAAGATATCAAATCATCCATAAAAGAATTCAGAGAAGATTCAAATAATATTCATAGATAAGTTGATCATAAATCCACAATTCATCGGATCTTGACAAACACGCCGCAAAAGAAGTTTACATCGGATAGATCTCCAAGAACATCGAGGAGAACATGGTATTGAGAATCAAAGAGAGAGAGAAGAAGCCATCTAGCTACTAGCTATGGACCCATAGGTGTGAGGTAAACTACTCACGCTTCATCAGAAGGGCAATAGAGTTGTTGTAGAAGCCCTCCATGATAGAATCCCCCTCCGGCAGGGTGCTGGAAAAGGTCTCTAGATGGGATCTCACAGATTCAGAAGGTTGCGGCGGTGGAAAAGTGTTTTTGTGGATACTTCTGGTGGTTTGGGAATATATGTGAATATATAGGCGAACGAATTAGGTCAAGGGAGTCATGGGGGGCCACAAGGCAGGGGGCACGCCCTCCACCCTTGTGGCCGCCTCGTGGCTCCTCCGACTTGATCTCCAAGTCTCCTGGGTGTCTTCTGGTTCAAGAAAAATCATCGCGAAGGTTTTATTTCGTTTGGACCCAGTTTGGTATTCCTTCTCCATGAAGCTAAAAAACAAGGAAAAACAGAAACTGGCACTAGGCTCTAGGTTAATAGGTTAGTCCCAAAAATAATATAAAATAACATATTAATGCATATAAAACATCCAAAATAGATAATATAATAACATGGAACAAT
Source organism: Triticum urartu (assembly GCF_003073215.2). Lineage (NCBI taxonomy): Eukaryota > Viridiplantae > Streptophyta > Magnoliopsida > Poales > Poaceae > Triticum > Triticum urartu. Next base: position 510,854,314 of record NC_053027.1, on the reverse strand, counting down.
AAAAAATTATAGATACGTTGAAGATGTACCAAGCATCCCCAAGTTTAATTCCTGCTCGTCCTTGTGTAGGTAAATGATAAAAACGGAATTTTTGATGTGGAATTCTACCTAACATATTTATCCATGTAATTTTTCTTTATTGTAGCATGAATGTTCAGATCCGTAAGATTCAAAACAAAAGTTTAATATTGACATAAAAACAATAATACTTCAAGCATACTAACAAGGCAATTATGTCTTCTCAAAATAACATGGCCAAAGAAAGCTTATCCCTACAAAATCATATAGTCTGGATATGCTCCATCCTCATCAGACAAAATATTCAAATCATGCACAACCCCGATGACAAGCTAAGCAACTGTTTCATACTTTTGGTGTTCACAAACTTTTTCAACTTTCACGCAATACATGAGCATGAGCCATGGACATAGCACTATAGGTGGAATAGAATATGGTGGTTGTGGAGAAGACAAAAATAAGGAGATAGTCTCACATCAACTAGGCATATCAACGGGCTATGGAGATGCCCATCAATAGATATCAATGTGAGTGAGTAGGGATTGCCATGCAGCGGATGCACTGGAGATATAAGTGTATGAAAGCTCAAAAGAAAACTAAGTGGGTGTGCATCCAACTTGCTTGCTTATGAAGACCTAGGGCAATTTGAGGAAGCCCATCGTTGGAATATACAAGCCAAGTTCTATAATGAAAAATTCCCACTAGTATATGAAAGTGAGAACATAGGAGACTCTCTATCATGAATATCATGGTGCTACTTTGAAGCACAAGTGTGGAAAAAGGATAGTAACATTACCCCTTCTCTCTTTTTCTCTCATTTTTTATTCTCCTTTTTTGGAGACTCTTTTCTCTTTTTTTGGAGACTCTTTTGGCCTCTTTTTTTATTGCTCACATGGGACAATGTTCTAATAATGATGATCATCACATTTTTATTTATTTACAACTCAAGAATTACAACTCGATACTTAGAACAAAATATGACTCTATATGAATGCCTCCAGTGGTGTACCAAGATGTGCAATGACTCAAGAGCGACATGTATAAAAAATGATGAAAGGTGGCTTTGCCACAAATACGATGTTAACTACATGATCATGCAAAGAAATATGACAATGATGGAACATGTCATAATAAAATGGAACGGTGGAAAGTTTCATGGCAATATATCTCGGAATGGCTATCGAAATGCCATAATAGATAGGTATGGTGGCTGTTTTGAGGAAGGTATATGGTGGGTTTATGGTTCCAGCAAAAGTTGCATGGTACCAGAGAGGCTAGCAATGGTGGAAGGGTGAGACAGTACTGCAGGATGTTGCTAACGCGACACTACGATTAGAGACCCTTCGACGAAATTGTGTGCGATGCAATAATCGCAAACAGTGATGTAAAAACCCATCAAAAAAGATGCAAAACGTTTGCGATGACGAATGCATCAAACACGGTTCAGAATTTAGTTGTGTGTGCAATGAGGGGCATACGGTTTAGTTCAATGAACTATTTGCGATGAGGCAGAAGAACAGAAACGGGCAGCCAGATGAAGGTGTGTGCGATATATAGCATACAATTCACTTGGATGAACTGTTTGCGATTGATGAATTCATCACTAACGGGTTACCTAGTGCGGTCCGTGTGTGTTGTGATATGCTCTGTCTGCAAAACATCTATGCTCTGTGTACAGAAGAACAACATATATATACTTGTAACATGACATGATTGCAATACCAAATTAAACATCCAATTACGTTATATAACAAATACCATAAATATTGCAAGGTTCAAATTCAAAGATTACAATGCCCAAATTCAAACATTGCAAACATCGTCATTTTTGCAAAGGGATCAGCCGTTGAGAAGTCATGTTTGGGTTTGACACAATGACTTCCAATTGCTCTGTCATATGCTCTTCCAATACGAAGTTTAGCTTTTTGGAGCCTCTTCCATTCTGTAGTACCCGCCGGCTCTGATCAACATACCATTCATCTTTCCTAATTAAATGCATGTTCAACCTCAATACCCTCAGCACCCTTGCTCTGGCAAGAAATAACCTGGCAAGTGTAATATCCAGTAAGGTCCCTCGGTAGGGATTCAAAGTAATATTTGAGAGATGCAGATCCAGGAATTCTATGTGTTTGTCGTTATAAACATTATCCACCTCCGGGCCTACTATTATCTGCAAAAGAAGAGAACGTGTTAGTGCCTACATGTAGTTTTGAACACTACTACATGCCTATTTGGTTTGCGGGATTTGTAAAATGCACCAACATGCCATCTTCGGTCTGACATGATTAACATGGGCATTTGATTACAATCTAGAAACATGTAGCTTTCTTCACAAGAGGTTGGATTGGTTGAAAAATTATCCAACTCAAAAGATATAAGTGAAGCACATAGAGTATTCTAATAAATTCCAATTCATGTGTGTATCTCCCAAAAGGTGTGTACAACAAGGATGGTTGTGGTAATCTAAAAAGTAATGACTCAAATCATACAAGACGCTCCAAGAAAAACACATATCATGTGGCGAATAAAAATATAGCTCCAAGTAAAGTTACCGATGGACGAAGACGAAAGAGGGGATGCCTTCCGGGGCATCCCCAAGCTTAGGCTTTTGGTTGTCCTTGGATTTTACCTTGGGTTGCCTTGGGCATCCCCAAGCTTAGTCTCTCGCCACTCCTTGATCCATAATCCATCAAATCTTTACCCAAAACATGAAAACTTCACAACACAAAACTTAAAAGAAAATCTCGTGAGCCCCGTTAGTAAAAGAAAACAAACCACCACTTCAAGGTACTGTAATGAACTCATTCTTTATTTATGTTGGTGTTAAACCTACTTTATTCCAACTTTTCTATGGTTTATAAACTCTATTACTAGCCATAGACTCATCAAAATAAGCAAACAACACACGAAAAACAGAATCTTTCAAAAACAGAACAGTCTGTAGTAATCTGTAGGTCTCGAATACTTCTGGAACCCCAAAAATTCTGAAATAAATTGCTGGACGTGAGGAATTTATCTATTAATCATCTTCAAAAATAATTAACTAAATAGAACTCTCCAATAAAATTGGCAGCAAATCTCGTGAGCGCTAAAGTTTCTGTTTTTTACAGCAAGATCGCAAAGACTTTCCCCAAGTCTTCCCAAAGGTTCTACTTGGCACAAAACTAATTAAAAGCATGAAACCACATCTAAACAGAGGCTAGATGGATTATTTATTACTAAACAGAATCAAAAAGCAAGAAACAAAAATAAAATTGGGTTGCCTCCCAACAAGCGTTATCGTTTAACGCCCCTAGCTAGGCATAAAAGCAAGGGTAGATCTAGGTATTCCCATCTTTGGTATTTATCTTTTTAATGGAGGTATGCTCGGGTCCGGGAGGTTCCTTACGTTTTCCTTCATACTCGAAGATTTTTAGATCTAGAGCATCCAACCGCTTATTGCAAAGTGAAATCAATGTATTCATGCGGTGAAGGTCCCCCCCCCCCAACATTTTTAAGAGGTTCAATAGACTTTTGCAATTCACATAATTTCTCTAAGATTTGGGTTCCCTCAGGAGATGGTCCCTTTTGTGGGGGAAGTATTCCTACTATCCCTTCTATAATTTCATAAGCAACACTGGGATCAATATCAATAAAATTCCCTTTGGCGGCAAAATCAAGGAGTTGCCTATGGGGTATGGTGAGCCCAATATAAAAATTATGAAGTAAAATCTTAGAGTCTCCCTCTATAGTGCAATCATGATAAGATTTTATCATCCTATACCAAGCATCTTTTAAGTTTTCTCCTTGTCTTTGTTTGAAGTGGAGGACTTCAAAATTGGGACACAGAGGAGTAGATAAAGGACTAGCCATAACGATGAAGCAAGCGAAAGAAAAGGCGAAAGGAAAAGAGGGTGAATAAAACGGCAAGGGTGAAGTGGGGGAGAGGAAAACGAGAGGCAAATGGCAAATAATAATGCGAGGGATAAGATTTTGTGATGGGTACTTGGTATGTCTTGACTTGTGCGTAGACTCCCCGGCAACGGCGCCAGAAATCCTTCTTGCTACCTCTTGAGCACTGAGTTGGTTTTCCCTTGAAGAGGAAAGGGTGATGCAGCAAAGTACCGTAAGTATTTCCCTCAGTTTTTGAGAACCAAGGTATCAATCCAGTAGGAGGCCACACGCAAGTCCCTCATACCTACACAAACAAATAAGAACCACGCAACCAACGCGATAATGGGGTTGTTAATCCCTTCACGGTCACTTACGAGAGTGAGATCTGATAGAGATAATAATGATAAGATAAATATTTTTGGTATTTTTATGATATAGATTGAAAGTAAAGATTGCAAAGTAAAAATAGATTGGAAACTTATATGATGGAAAATAGACCCGGGGGCCATAGGTTTCACTAGTGGCTTCTCTCATAGGAAGACAGAAAGATAAACAATAAGTATCTAAACACTTACGATTCAGCAAGGGGCTTCGCCCTGGGAGGTTTTTTGGGGACCGGTTCGGCATATGAGTCCAAACAGTCCTGGAGGGTCATTGTAAGTGCATCTAGTGCCCCATAGTGATTTTGGTGTATTGAAGACCTATAGGTTAAGGGACTAATGTGTTTATGAGTGTACACAGGTCTATAAGTCTATGAGGAGTTTGATATTTACAGAGAAAGTCGACCCCTAAAAATGAAGTTCTTCGACTGAAGACTTTGGCTTTCTGAAGACTTTGAAAGTGAAGAAATTGGTGCAATCCTGAAGACTTAGTATTCATTCGCGGAGCATGAAGCATGAAGACTTTTGTTTTCGTAGTTTCATTTTCTCTTTCTTGAGTCATAGGAAACACCGTACTGTTAAAGGGGGTCAAGGAAATACTAAGGGAAAATTTCCATGTGATGCTCAACTCAAATCCTACCTACCAATCCCTTCGAGTGAAGCCATTGGAAATCTCATACAGTTCAGTCAAATTTCTTCAGTGACAGAGACGAAGTTCTTATGGTCTCTGAGGAATTTGTTCTGACTAAGGAGTTAGGAATTCACTAGTGCGGATTGCCTACACAGTGAGGAACATGATGGCCCTGAGGAATTTGATACTCAAAATTCCGACCGTTGTTGTGCTATGCGCCAGCTGTCCCAAAATATCTACCCACTTAATGGTCATATCATTGAAGGGCATTTATGTCTTATCATGTCGGGCTGCTCCCTAGGCTATAAATATCCGCCCCCTACAAACACTAGCTGGTTGGCTGCTCCGGGAGAAACTGGCACTTGTCATTTGAGAGCATCCCATCCTCCGAGGACTTTGAGTGAAAATCATCAAGTGAGGAAAACCCAAACCCAAACACCTACAAACCCCAAGTGATTGAGCATCACTGAAGAGATTGATCCTGCGTGGATCCGACGCTTGTTACCTTTGAAGACTGTGCATCTTCCAGACGGTTAGGCATCATGGTCTAGATCATCCAAGAGGAAATTGTGGATTGCCGAGTGACCAAGTCTGTGAAGGTTTGGAAGTCACCTCGAGACTTACCACAAGTGATTGGGCGAGGTCTGTGTGACCTTAGCTCAAGGGGAATACGGTGAGGACTGAGTGTTCTGAATTGTGTGTTCAGAACTGGGTGTCCAGGACTATGTGTCCTCAGGTTTAAATACCTAGCCTCCCTAACCAGACGTACAACTGTCATAGCAGTTGGAACTGGTCTACCAAATCATTGTCTTCACCAAGTTACCTGGTTCCATTTCCTTAACCCTTCTATTTCCTCAGTTCATTTTCTTCAGTCTGTTTTGTCTTATCCTGTGTTATCCTGTGTTTACGCTTTTTGTACTCTGTACTTGTTTTCATTTCATCATGGAGACCATGCTCATGCACTGCTATGTTTACTTCTGAGTACTTATTCCGCTGCAAGTAGTTCTTCACTCAGGAATTTCCTCACCCGCAAATTGCTCAGTGAATAATTCATAAAAATCGCCTATTCACCCCCCTCTAGTCGATATAACGCACTTTCAATTGGTATCAGAGCAAGGTACTCCCTTGTTCTATGTGATTTTGGTTTAACCGCTTGGAGTTTTAGTTATGTTGACCGCAGGTATGATCAAGGTTTCTGCTAGGTGTCCTACCTTCGATGGGACGGACTACCCCTACTGGAAGAATAAGATGTGCATGCATCTTGAGGCAATTGATAACGATCTCTGGTATGTTGTGGAGAATGGTGTTCCCTCTGTCACTCCCACCATCAATGCTGCTGATGTGAAGAGATTCAAGCAACTCGACTCTCAAGCGAAGAATATCATATGTGGCCATCTGAGCAAATGGGAGTATGGCAGAGTGAGTGCTCTAGAGACAGCTAAGCTTATCTGGGACAGGCTGTCCAAGGTCAATGAGGGAGTCTCAACACAGTGTGACTCTCGAGTTGACATTCTTCGAAATCTCTTCAACCGCTTCAAAAGACTCGACAATGAAAATGTTCAGCAAACCTTCAATCGCCTCACTGACATCTCAAATGAGCTTCAAGCACTTGGTGGCGCTGATATCACCGACCATGAGGTGGTGAAGAAATTGCTGAGATCGCTTGATTCCTCATTTGATACCTTGGCATTGACGATACAAGAACATGGAGACTACAAGTCACTTGATCCCGCTGATATCCTTGAGAGACTAAACACTCATGAGTTCCAGCTTGCTGAGAAGAGAGATCTCTATGGACCAAGTTATGGTAGATCATAGGCTCTGAAGGCCAAGGCAGTATCCGAATCTGATGGTGAAGATTCTGACAGCAGCCTTGGTGACCCTGAAGAACTGAGCCAGGAGCTAGCAATGCTCGTGAGGAAGTTCCAAAAGTTTTCAAGACGAGGTCGTTTTGGTAAATCCTCAAGAGGTGGTGACTTGAGATTAGATTCCTCATCCCATGATTACAAGAAGAGACTCTGCCATAAATGCAAAAAACCTGGACACTGCATTCAAGATTGTCCTCAGTGGGAAAAGGAATCGAAGAAGAAGAAGTACAAGGATTACAGTTCTGATGATTCAAAGAAGAAGAAGAAATCTTCAAAGTCCTCGTCATCAAGACCCTCAAGGTCCTCATCTCACAAGAAGAGCAGCTCCAAGAAGGCTCGAGCATTCATTGGCAAGGAAATGGATTCTGAGGCTGAATCTGAAGAAAATGAGGAAGAGGAGGAATGTGAGGAGTCAGACTCTAGTGTTGTGAGCCTAGCCCTCGCTACCGCGTTCGTTAGAAAGTCCATCTTCAACTCTGAAGAAAAGGACGTCCTCAACACTACTGATGACGGCGATGAGGAATACGCTCCCACCTATTGCTTCATGGCAAAAAGCTCAAAGGTACTCAAATATCCCTCATCTGAATCTAGTGAGAATGAATCTGATGAAAACCTCAAACCCAGCTATTCTAAACTTGCTAAGATTGCTATGAAACTGCAAAAGGCTCTTGAAAAGGTTCAAAATATGCTAGATAAAAGCGATGATATGTTAGGCGAGGAAATGGATCGCACTAAAATCTTGACTGAAAATCTTCAGAGACTTCAGTCCAAGTTTGACAATCTTCAAGCTCATCATAACACTCTCCTATCTGATCATGAGAAGCTTTCTTATGAATTTCTTCAAAGAAAGCAAGATCTTGAGAAGCTAAGAGTGAGTTATGAAGATCTTCAGAAGGAGCATGATTCATTACTTGCTCAACAGATCAGCGCTTCTCAGGATGAATTTGTTCCTCCATGTTTGAAGTGCATTGAACGTGAAACTGCTAATTCTTCACCTGAATGCTCAAATACTTCCATTGCTGCAAATTCTTCAACTGCCTCTACTATCACTAATTCCTCATATGAGGACATTGCTAGTATCACTGATGATGCAGGGCTGAAGGAGTTGTATATGACAGACATGTACAAAAGCCTCAAAGGGCATCAGGCTCTGTGTGACGTGCTTAAAAAGCAGATCCTCAACAGGAACCCTAGGAAAGAGGGTATTGCCTTTGAGAGGAAAATCAATGCTGATGGGACCTACTGGAAACCTGAGCAGTATCCCAAAACCTCATGGGTTGCTACAAAGGGACCTTCAGTGGATCCATCTACTTTATCTGGCTTTACATGTGAATCTTCATATTCTTCTGATGAGTCCATTGACTCTAACTATAAATTGTTCAAAAATCAGAATGGTGAAGTATTTGTTAGATATGTAGGCACTAACTACAGGACCGGTCCTTCTATGAAGAAAATCTGGGTTCCCAAAAGGTGCCTTGAAATTCTTCACGTGAATGTCATCATGACACCACCTGTGAAGAATAGGAACCCCAGATCAAATTCTTCATGTGGATCCAAGTCCTCATATGGACCAAACTCCTCTCATGGATCAAATTCCTCAAAAGGATCAAAGTCCTCATATGAACATCATCGTGCTAACCCGTCTGTTTCACAGGGAAAATCTAAGGATAATGGATATGCACATTATTCATCAAATCATTATGTCCATAAGTCCTCGAAGAATTTCTCTTCCTACTCTTATGCTTATCCTAACCCCTCTTATGTGAAACGAAGTGGATTGGCGTCTATGCCACCTTTCTCTTATGGAGCTCACAGAATGATGAACTCTTTGCCACCCCTTCAGATGTGGGTGGTGAAGAAAAAGAACTAATCTCTTATGCAGGGTCAGGTCTCCAAACGAACTTAATCGTCTGAAGAATTTGCTGGAGACCTGAAATATGCTTGAAAGGATGCAAGCTAATCATGAAGAAATGAATTTTCATTTCTCACGTCCTCATATTGTTTTATCTGTTCTATTGTCTAATGAAATTGATACCATATTCTTCATTGGTGAAGTATATGAGTTCATAAGTTCCACTAATTCATCTGCAGGATGATCAACCCAAAGCCACTGAGACGGTCCTCGATAGTGGATGTACAAATCACATGACTAGTGACAGGAGCCTATTGATGGACACTACTTTATCTCCATCACATCTGAAGCATATCACCTACGCTGACAAAGGCAAAAGCAAGGTATTGGGTATAGGTAAGGTTGCAATCTCAAAGGATCGACACATGGACAAAGTCATGCTTGTTGTGTCCTTAGGGTTCAACCTCATGTCTGTCTCAATGCTTTGTGATCTTGATATGGTGGTTGTCTTTGGCAAGTATCGTTGTGTTGTGATCATGGAAACTGAAAATTCCAAAGTCTTCGAAGGCTTTAGGAGAGGAGATTTGTATATTGTTGATTTCTCTACAGGACCACAACCTGCTACATGTCTTCTTGCAAAAGCTTCAGAAGGCTGGCTATGGCATCAACGACTTGGTCATGCTGGCATGAGGAATCTGCACACGCTCGCGAAGAAGAAGCATGTCATTGGCATTGAAAATGTTAGATTCCTCAAGGATCACTTATGCGGAGCCTGTGAAGCTGGAAAGATGACCAAGGCCAAGCATCCAGCAAAGACTATCATGACTACTACTCGACCATTTGAATTGCTTCACATGGATCTCTTTGGCCCTACTCACTATGCCACATTTACCAATGCCGCATCTTTATATGGCTTTGTTATTGTTGATGATTACTCTTGATATACATGGGTCCATATTATCACTTACAAAACTGAAGTGCAGGAAGTCTTCAAACGATTTTCCTCGAGGGCTTCAACTAACTTTGGTGTGAAGATCAAGCACATCAGGAGTGATAATGGAACTGAGTTCAAGAACACTGGCCTTGATGTCTATCTTGATGAACTTGGTATTACTCATGAGTTATCTGCTCCTTATACTCCTCAGCAAAATGGCGTCGTGGAGCGCAAGAACAGGACTCTTGTTGAGATGGCCCGCACTATGCTTGATGAGTACAAGACGCCTCCTCACTTCTGGCCTGAGGCAATTGATACCGCGTGCCACATCATCAACAAGGTATATCTTCACAAATTCTTCAAGAAGACAACATATGAACTTCTCACTGACAAGAAACCCAATGTGAGTTATTTCAAAGTCTTCGATGCTAAATGTTGGATTAGAGATCCTCATCACAGTTCTAAATTTGCACCGAAAGCACATGAAGGTTTTATGCTTGGTTATGGTAAGGACTCGCACACCTACAGAGTCTTGAACACCTGTCATCACAAGGTTGTTGAGATTGTAGATGTGCGGTTCGGTGAGACTAATGGCTCGCAAAGAGAGCACCTACTTCCTGTGACAGATGAAATACCTCATGAGGAATCTATTAAGCTCAAGGCTACAGAGGATGTCATTCCTACTAAAGAATCAACTGAAGAGGTTATTCCGGAGCATGAAGAATGTCATGCTAATGCACCTGAGGAAAATGGTGCTGAAAAAAATGCTGATCAAATTCCTTAATGTCAACCCGCTCATCCTCACGTCACAATTGAAGTGCAAATTGAGAAAATCATCAGCGACATCAACATTCCAGGTCCTCTCACACGCTCAAGAGCTTCACATTTATCTAACTTCTGTGGGCACTTTGCTTTCATCTCTTATCACAGAGCCCACTAAGGTAGATGAAGCATTTCTGGAGCCTGAGTGGATTCAAGCTATACAAGAGGAATTACATCAATTCAAGCTCTACAATGTCTGGGAATTGGTCAAACGTCTAGATCCTCGCAAGCACAATATCATTGGCACAAAGTGGATCTACCGCAACAAGGAAGATGAAAATGGCCTTGTGGTGAGGAATAAGGCATGGCTTGTAGCTCAAGGCTACACACAGGTTTTGAAGATCCAAAGCATCCTGACAAAGTCTTCAGACTCAATAAGGCCCTCTATGGCCTCAAGCAGGCCCCACGGGCGTGGTATAATACTTTGAAGGAATTCCTCATGAAGAAAGGCTTCAAACCCGGTTCACTTGACCCAACTCTTTTCACTAAATATTATGATGTGATGAATTTGCCTATATGATGAGTGAAGAATATCAAATGTCTATGATGGGAGAACTGAAATTCTTCTTAGGTCTTCTGATTCGTCAACGGCACAATGGCATATTCATATCTCAGGAGAAATACCTCAAGGATGTACTGAGGAAATTCGGCATGCAAGATTGCAAAGGAGTCAAAATCCCAATGCCCACAAATGGCCATCTATGCACTGATGAAAATGGTATTGACTTCGATCAAAAGGTAATCCGCTCCATGATTGGTTCTTTATTGTACTTATGTGCATCTAGGCTAGATATTATGCTTAGTGTTTGCATGTGTGCCCGATTTCAAGCTACACCGAAGGAATCACACCATAAAGCTGTGAAGCATATTCTTCGATATCTAGCTCACACACCAACACTTGGATTATGGTACCCCAAGGGCTCGACTTTTGATCTCATTGGATTTTCAGACTCTGACTATGGTGGTGATCGTGTGGATTGCAAGTCAACATCTGGCACATGCCATTTCCTCGGACGATCTTTGGTCTGTTGGTCCTCGAAGAAACAGAACTGCGTATCATGATGTATACTACACAACCTTCTTCTTGTAGACGTTGTTGGGCCTCCAAGTGCAGAGGTTTGTAGGACAATAGCAAATTTTCCTTAAGTGGATGACCTAAGGTTTATCAATCCGTAGGAGGCGTAGGATGAAGATGATCTCTCTCAAGCAACCCCGCAACCAAATAACAAAGAGTCTCTTGTGTCCCCAACACACCCAATACAATGGTAAATTGTATAGGTGCACTAGTTCGGAGAAGAGATGGTGATACAAGTGCAATATGGATAGTAGATAATAGTTTTTGTAATCTGACAATATATAAACAGCAAGGTAACGAATGATAAAAGTGAGCGCAAACGGTATTGCAATGCTAGGAAATAAGGCCTAGGGTTCATACTTTCACTAGTGCAAGTCCTCTCAACAATAATAACATAATTGGGTCACATAACTACCCCTCAACATGCAACAAAGAGTCACCCCAAAGTCACTAATAGCGGAGAACAAACGAAGAGATTATGGTAGGGTACGAAACCACCTCAAAGTTATTCTTTCCAATCAATCCGTTGGGCTATTCTTATAAGTGTCACAAACAGCCCTAGAGTTCGTACTAGAATAACACCTTAAGACACAAATCAACCAAAACCCTAATGTCACCTAGATACTCCAATGTCACCTCAAGTATCCGTGGGTATGATTATATGATATGCATCACACAATCTCAGATTCATCTATTCAACCAACACAAAGGACCTCAAAGAGTGCCCCAAAGTTCTACCGGAGAATCACGACGAAAACGTGTGCCAACCCCTATGCATAGGTTCATGGGCGGAACCCGCAAGTTGATCACCAAAACATACATCAAGTGAATCACGTGATATCCCATTGTCACCACAGATACGCACGACAAGACATACATCAAGTGTTCTCAAATCTTTAAAGACTCAATCCGATAAGATTACTTCAAAGGGGAAACTCAATTCATTACAAGAGAGAAGAGGGGGAGGAGAAACATAAGATCCAACTATAATAGCAAAGCTCGCGATACATCAAGATCGTGCCAAAGCAAGAACACGAGAGAGAGAGAGAGAGATCAAACACATAGCTACTGGTACATACCCTAAGCCCCGAGGGAGAACTACTCCCTCCTCGTCATGGAGAGCGCCGGGATGATGAAGATGGGCACCGGTGAGGGTTCCCCCTCCGGCAGGGTGCCGGAACAGGGTCCCGATTGACTTTTGGTGGCTATGGAGGCTTCTGGCGGCGGAACACCCGATCTATTCTCCGTTCCGAAAGTTTTAGGGTATATGGAGTTATATAGGCAGAAGAATCACGTCAGGGGAGCCACGGGGGCCCCACGAGGCAGGGGGCGCGCCCTAGGGGGGTGGGCGTGCCCCCCACCCTCGTGGGCAGCTCCCGTATCTTCTGACGTGGGGTCCAAGTCCATCAGGTGTGTTTCCTTCCAAAAATAACTCCTCCAATTGATTTCATTCCGTTTCGACTCCGTCTGATATTCCTTTTCTTCAAAACACTGAAATAGGCATAAAACAGCAAATCTGGGCTGGGCCTCCGGTTAATAGGTTAGTCCCAAAAATATATAAAAGTGGATAATAAAGCCCAATATTGCCCAAAAGAGTAGATAATATAGCATGGAGCAATCAAAAATTATAGATACGTTGGAGACGTATCAAGCATCCCCAAGCTTAATTCCTGCTCGTCCTTGAGTAGGTAAATGATAAAAAGATAATTTTTGATGTGGAATGCTAGTTGGCATAATTTCAATGTAATTCTTCTTACTTGTGATATGAATATTCAGATCCATAAGATTCAAGACAAAAGTTCATATTGACATAGAAATAATAATACTTCAAGCATACTAACAAAGCAATCATGTCTTCTCAAAATAACATGGCCAAATAAGGTTATCCCTACAAAATCATATAGTCTGGATATGCTCCATCTTCACCACACAAAATATTTAAATCATGCACAACCCCGATGACAAGCCAAGCAATTGTTTCATACTTTTGATGTTCTCAAACTTTTTCAATCTTCACGCAATATATGAGCGTGAGCGATGGACATAGCACTATAGGTGGAATAGAATGGTGGTTGTGGAGAAGACAAAAAGGAGGGGAAGATAGTCTCACATCAACTAGGCGTATCAACGGGCTATGGAGATGCCCATCAATAGATATCAATGTGAGTGAGTAGGGATTGCCATGCAACGGATGCGCTAGAGCTATAAATGTAAGAAAGCTCAAAAAGAAACTAGTGGGTGTGCATCCAACTCGCTTGCTCACGAAGACCTAGGGAATTTTGAGGAAGCCCATCATTGGAATATACAAGCCAAGTTATATAATCAAAGATTCCCACTAGTATATGAAAGTGACAACAGAGGAGACTCTCTATCATGAAGATCATGGTGCTACTTTGAAGCACAAGTGTGGAAAAAGGATAGTAGCATTGCCCCTTTTTATTTTTTTTATTTTTTTATTTTGCCTTTCTCCTTTTTTATGGCCTTTCTCTTTTTTTATTTGGCCTTTCTTTTTTATGGCCTTTCTCTTTTTTTTTTTGGCCTTTCTTTTTTATGGCCTTTCTCTTTTTTTTATTTGGGACAATCCTCTATTAATGATGATCATCACACTTCTATTTATTTACAACTCAATGTTTACAACTCGATACTAGAACAAAGTATGACTCTATATGAATGCCTCCGGCGGTGTACCGGGGTGTGCAATGATGCATGAGTGACATGTATGAAAGAATTATGAATGGTGGCTTTGCCACAAATACAATGTCAACTACATGGTCATGCTAGGCAATATGACAATGATGAAGCATGTCATAATAAACGGAATGGTGGAAAGTTTCATGGCAATATATCTCGGAATGGCTATGGAAATGACATAATAGGTATGTATGGTGGCTATTTTGAGGAAGGTATATGGTGGGTTTATGGTACCGGCGAAAGTTGCGCGGTACTAGAGAGGCTAGCAAAGGTGGAAGGGTGAGAGTGCGTATAATCCATGGACTCAACATTAGTCATAAAGAACTCACATGCTTATTGCAAAAATCTATTGGTTATCGAAACAAAGTACTACGCGCATGCTCCTAGGGGGATAGATTGGTAGGAAAAGACCATCGCTCGTCCCCGACCGCCACTCATAAGGAAGACAATAAATAAATAAATCATGCTCCGACTTCAACACATAACGGTTCACCATATGTGCATGCTACGGGAATCACAAACTTCAACACAAGTATCTCTCAAATTCACAACTACTCAACTAGCATGACTCTAATATCACCATCTCCATATCTCAAAACAATTATCAAGTATCAAACTTCTCATAGTATTCAACACACTCATAAGAGAATTTTATTATTCTTGAATACCTAGCATATTAGGATTTTAAGCAAATTACCATGCTATTTAAGACTCTCAAAATAATCTAAGTGAAGCATGAGAGTTCATCTATTTCTTCAAAATAAAACTACCACCATGCTCTAAAAGGTATAAGTGAAGCACTAGAGCAAATGACAAACTACTCCGAAAGATATAAGTGAAGATCAATGAGTAGTTGAATAATTGTGCAACTATGTGAAGACTCTCCCATTCAATAATTTCAGACCTTGGTATTCTATTCAAACAGCAAGCAAAGCAAAATAAAATGACATTCTAAGAATGGCAAACATCATGTAAAGAAGCAAAAACTTAGGATCAACCGAAACTAACCGATAGTTGTTGAAGAAGAAAGGTGGGATGCCAACCGGGGCATCCCCAAGCTTGAGCTTTTGTGTCTCCTTAATTCCTCTCATATCACGGTCTCCCTAAATCTCAAAAGCTTCATCCACACAAAACTCAACAAGGGCTCGTGAGATAAGTTAGTATAACCTATTGCAAAAACCTTATCATACTCTACTGTAGCAAATAACTAAAATTATTATTCAACATTGCATACTAAATGCCTCTGCATATTTAATAGTCCTATCTTCAAATAGAATCATTAAAGAAGCAAACATATGCAAACAATGCAAACATAACAGCAATCTGCCTAAACAGGATAGTCTGTAAAGAATGCTGCAACATCCATACTTCCCTAGCTCCAAAAATTATAAAAAGAAAATTCCCACTGTAGTAAATTTATCAGATCTTAATATGCAAAAGGTTTCAACATTTTATCACATTCTGACTTTTCTAGGGAATTATTGCAACAGAGGTAAACTTTCTGTTTTCAAACAGCAACATGTATACTTGTAACATAGGCATAGTAAAGGCTATCAATGCCACTTTTATTGAAATAAAAGATGCAAAACATTGTTATAAATAACAGCAAGCAAATCCTAACAAAATAAATTGATGCTCCAAGCAAAACACATATCATGTGGCGAATAAAAATATAGCTACAAGTAAAGTTACCGATGAACGAAGACGAAAGAGGGGATGCCTTCCGGGGCATCCCCAAGCTTAGGCTCTTGGTAATCCTTGAATATTACCTTGGGGTGCCTTGGGCATCCCCAAGCTTAGGCTCTTGCCACTCCTTATTCCATAGTCCATCGAATCCTTACCCAAAACTTGAAAACTTCACAACACAAAACTTAACAGAAAACTTGTAAGCTCCGTTAGTATAAGAAAATAAATCACCACTTCAAGGTACTATAATGAACTCATTATTTATTTATATTGGTGTTAAACCTACTGTATTCAAACTTCTCTATGGTTTATAAACTATTTTACTAGCCATAGATTCATCAAAATAAGCAAACAACACATGAAAAATAGAATCTGTCAAAAACAGAACAGTCTGTAGTAATCTGGATCGAACGTATACTTATGGAACTCATAAAATTCTCAAATAAATTGCTGGACCTGAGGAATTTATCTATTAATCATCTTCAAAAACAATTAACTAAATATCACTCTCCAAATAAAAATGGCAGCAATTCTTGTGAGCGCTAAAGTTTCTGTTTTTTATAGCATGATCAACAAGACTTTCCCCAAGTCTTCCCAAAGGTTCTAGTTGGCACAAACACTAATTAAAAGCACAAAACCACATATAAACAGAGGCTAGATGAATTATTTATTACTAAACAGGAACAAAAAGCAAGGAACTAAAATAAAATTGGGTTGCCTCCCAACAAGCGCTATCGTTTAATGCCCCTAGCTAGGCATGATGATTTCAATGATGCTCACAGAAAGGATAAGAATTGAAACATAAAGAGAGCATCATGAAGAATACGACTAACACATTTAAGTCTAACCCACTTCCTATGCATAGGGATTTTGTGAGCAAAAAACTTGTGGGAACAATAATCAACTAGCATAGGAGGGCAAAACAAGCATAACTTCAAAACTTTAAGCACATAGAGAGGAAACTTGATATTATTGCAATTCCTACAAGCATATATTCCTCCCTCATAATAATTTTCAGTAGCATAATGAATGAATTCAAAAATATAACCAGCACCTAAAGCATTCTTTTCATGATCTACAAGCATAGAAATTTGATTACTCTCCACATAAGCAAAATTCTTCTCATGAATAATAGTGGGAGCAAACTCAACAAAATAATTATCATGTGAGGCATAATCCAATTGAAAACTAAAATCATGACGACAACTTTCATGGATATCATTATTCTTTATAGCATACAAGTCATCACAATAATCATCATAGATAGCAACTTTGTTCTCATAATAATTGGGACCTCTTCCGAAATAGTGGATTCATCACAAAATAAAGTCACGACCTCTCCAAATCCACTTTCATCAATATAATCATCATAAATAGGAGGCATGCTTTCATCATAATAAATTTGCTCATCAAAATTTGGGGGACAAAAAATATCATCTTCATCAAACATAGCTTCCCCAAGCTTGTGGCTTTGCATATCATTAGCATCATGGATATTCAAGGAATTCATACTAACAACATTGCAATCATGCTCATCATTCAAATATTTAGTGCCAAACATTTTATCGATTTCTTCTTCTAGCACTTGAGCACAATTACCCTTTCCATCATACTTACGAAAGATATTAAAAAGATGAAGCGTATGAGACAAACTCAATTCCATTTTTTTTATAGTTTTCTTTTATAAACTAAACTAGTGATAAAACAAGAAACTAAAAGACTCGATTGCAAGATCTAAAGATATACCTTCAAGCGCTAACCTCCCCGGCAACGGCGCCAGAAAAGAGCTTGATGTCTACTACACAACCTTCTTCTTGTAGACGTTGTTGGACCTCCAAGTGCAGAGGTTTGTAGGACAGTAGCAAATTTCCCTCAAGTGGAGGACCTAAGATTTATCAATCCGTAGGAGGCGTAGGATGAAGATGGTCTCTCTCAAGCAACCCTGCAAACAAATAACAAAGAGTCTCTTGTGTCCCCAACACACCCAATACAATGGTAAATTATATAGGTGCACTAGTTCGGCGAAGAGATGGTGATACAAGTGCAATATGGATAGTAGATAATAGTTTTTGTAATCTGACAATATATAAACAGCAAGGTAACTAATGATAAAAGTGAGCACAAACGGTATTGCAATGCTAGGAAATAAGGCCTAGGGTTCATACTTTCACTAGTGCAAGTCCTCTCGACAATAATAACATAATTGGATCACATAACTATCCCTCAACATGCAACAAAGAGTCACTCCAAAGTCACTAATATAGGAGAACAAACGAAGAGATTATGGTAGGGTATGAAACCACCTCAAAGTTATTCTTTCCAATCAATCCGTTGGGCTATTCCTATAAGTTTCACAAACAGCCCTAGAGTTCGTACTAGAATAACACCTTAAGACACAAATCAACCAAAACCCTAATGTCACCTAGATACTCCAATGTCACCTCAAGTATCCGTGGGTATGATTATACGATATGCATCACACAATCTCAGATTTATCTATTCAACCAACACAAAGGACCTCAAAGAGTGCCCCAAAGTTCTACTGGAGAATCACGACGAAAACGTGTGCCAACCCCTATGCATAGGTTCATGGGTGGAACCCGCCAGTTGATCACCAAAACATACATCAAGTGAATCATGTGATATCCCATTGTCACCACAGATACGCACGGCAAGACATACATCAAGTGTTCTCAAATCTTTAAAGACTCAATCCGATAAGATTACTTCAAAGGGGAAACTCAATTCATTACAAGAAAGAAGAGGGGGAGGAGAAACATAAGATCCAACTATAATAGCAAAGCTCGCGATACATCAAGATCGTGCCAAATCAAGAACACGAGAGAGAGAGATCAAACACATAGCTACTGGTACATACCCTCAGCCCCGAGGGAGAACTACTCCCTCCTCATCATGGAGAGTGCCGGGATGATGAAGATGGCCACCGGTGAGGGTTCCCCCTCCGGCAGGGTGCCAGAACAGGGTCCCGATTGACTTTTGGTGGCTACGGAGGCTTCTGGCGGCGGAACTCCCGATCTATTCTCCGTTTTGGAAGTGTTAGGGTATATGGAGTTATATAGGCAGAAGAAGCACATCAGGGGAGCCACGGGGGCCACACGAGGCAGGGGTCGCGCCCCAGGGGGGTGGGCGCGCCCCCACCCTCATGGGCAGCTCCCGTAACTTCTGACGTTGGGTCCAAGTCCATCAAGTGTGTTTCCTTCCAAAAATAACGTCTCTAGTTGATTTCGTTCCGTTTCGACTCCGTCTGATATTCCTTTTCTTCAAAACACAGAAATAGGCATAAAACAGCAAATCTGGGCTGGGCCTCCGGTTAATAGGTTAGTCCGAAAAATAATATAAAAGTGGATAATAAAGCCCAATGTTGCCCAAAACAGTAGATAATACAGCATGGAGCAATCAAAAATTATAGATACGTTGGAGACGTATCATATCACTGTCTACTGCTGAAGCTGAGTACATTGCTGCTGGTTCTTGCTGTGCTCAACTGCTATGGATGAAGCAAACTCTCAAGGACTATGGCATCAACGTGAAGAATGTGCCACTCTACTGTGACAATGAGAGTGCAATCAAGATTGCTCATAACCCAGTTCAACACTTGAAGACAAAGCACATTCAGATTCGTCATCATTTTCTTCGTGATCATGTGTTGAAGGGCGACATCTCTATTGAGCATGTGAAGACTGAAGAACAGCTAGCCGATATCTTCACTAAGCCCTTGGATGAGAAGAGACTTAGCAAGTTGCAGTGTGAGCTAAATATCCTAAAATCTTCGAATGTTCTTTGAAAAGGACACCCATCCTAACACTTATGCAAAATTGATGACTTAGATGTGCAATACATGAAGAAACGTTTTTCTTCAATCAATGAAGACTAACACTCTAAGTGTGAAGAAATTAACGAAGAATTTGATTTTTAGAACCCTACGACAATTGTACGTGATGTCTGAAATCATCATTCTTATACGGTGGGTCATGCCACCACAAAATGTTGAAAATCTTCAATTGAGCTTTTCCACAGTTCTTTGAAATTCCTCAGTTGTTTTTCAATTTGCATTGTCTTCACCATTTTCATTGTTTTTCTTCA
The DNA here is from genome assembly GCF_003073215.2 of Triticum urartu. NCBI lineage: Eukaryota > Viridiplantae > Streptophyta > Magnoliopsida > Poales > Poaceae > Triticum > Triticum urartu. The sequence goes on along the minus strand of NC_053027.1, from coordinate 510,834,380 downwards.
TTGGCTATATATATGTGAGTTTATGTCCTCTACAACATTCACTTATAGCTATTTCTTCATATTGCTTTTTCTGCTAAGTGAATGTGATCGGACCCTTCCCCCTCTATGCTATACTCAACCCAATCTATTCACAAATTATTCATGTGCGTTCTATTTGAAACTCATTCAAAATCTTCATTGTGTCCTTGTCAGCTGAAGAATTTGCGAACGAAACTTTTAACTTATCCTATCTAAATTTTTCGGCTTTGCCGCTCAAACCGTTCCACATCCACGACAACACTTATCCATTCACCCACGATCTCACATGATCTCCAATTCTCAGTACGTGGGTGACTCATGTCAAGCGAATGAGAAGGGTCAGGGGCACGTTCATCCAATTTCTTCGGGCGAGCAGTTTTTTCACCGTGGCTATAAATACCCCTTCCCTTCCTCACTTCACTTTTACTCCGCTCGTTCTCACTCCAGCTCGAGCTTCTCAAACCCTAGCACCGCCGCTACTTTATCATCGTCGGTGAGGAAGAGCTTCACTACCTCAACCTCGTCGCCATCGTACTCGCGCCGGCTGCGGATTTCTTCACTCCGCCGCCGCCGTAGTTGTCTTCCTATGCCTAGTTAGGGCATGGAAGATCTGAACTGACGAACTTCACATCTACACCTCTCAGTTCATCGTGTTCTTCGTCCAGGGTAATTAAAAGTTACTTTTACTGCCCTCTTTGATTCAAATGATAACTAAAAAAATCTTCAAAGGTGTTTATACTTCAAATTCATCACACACTGAACACCTCACATGTCATCTGTTCTTGATTCATTTCTCTAAGCTATATTTTTCTTCAAGATTCCTCAAATGTGTGGATTTTCGATCTATACATCTCTGGAACCTAAGACAAAGAACGCTTAGTGAAATTCTTCAAGACTCATCTGGTCAAATTCCTCAAACTTCCTCCTTTTTGAAAAACCTCTGAGAATGCATATGACCTCTCTATATTCCTCGCAACTATACTCTGTTCACAGGTACTCATGTCAGCTGCTAAATCACTAGGTTCTCATCAACTTAACTCATTTGCAGCGTTCCTCGAAGAAAAGTTGCATACATCTTTATAGAATTCCATTGTTCAAATCCCTCATCTGAAGAAAATGGCTGATGGAAAGAAGCCACAGAAGGGAGGAAAGAAGCCTGAGGTCAATACTGCTTTTGAGATCCCTGATGACATATACAAGGACTATTGCACTCCTGATGAGGCCACTCATGGAAAGGAAACCAAGAATGAGCGCAAAGTTTTTTTCTTCTTCTCCTCTATTCCTTTCCTCTTCTCCTCTTTTTTTTCTTCTTTATCTTCTCCTCTAGCTATTTTCCTTTCTTCTTCTCCTCTTTTTATTTTTCTTAGTTTTCTTATGTCTTATTGTGTATATTGTTTCTTTGTGTATATTATGTATATATGTCAGTATATATTGTGTACATTGCTTATTTTCAGATTTTTTTTCATATATATGTTTGTATTTTGTATTTTATCGGGTCTGTCGTCGTCGATATACCCCTCTCGATAACTTCAACACGAGGGGGGGGGGTCGATATATATACCACCTCCCGATAACTTCAACATGAGGGGGGTCGATATACCCTAAATAGCAAGTATCGTCGGTGTGAGATACATGTGGCCGTCGGTGTCGGACACTACATCCACGTCCCACAAGTGACGCAGGCTTCGACGCCCACGTCACTTGTGGGACGTGGATGTAGTGTCCGACACCGATGGCCACATGTATCTCACACCCACGATACTTGCTATTTAGGGTTTCCTCTACTGCTCGGCGACCCTCGACGACCCTCGTTCCCGATAAAAAAAGAGGAAGAAGAAGAAAAAAAAGAGGAGAAGAAAGAATAGAGGAGTACTCTTACTCCTCTATTCTTTCTTCTCCTCTTTTTTTTCTTCTTCCTCTTCTTTTTTTATCCTTGAAGCGTTGTCGAGGCCACCCCAAACCCTAGAGAAGCAGCATCGAGGCCACTAATTAATATTAGTTCTATGTTTGCCACTAATATATCCATCTATCATGTTTGAATAATAATTGCCATGTTGTAAATATTTGTAGAAACTATGGACACCGCCCGAGACGAAGTACAAGAAGAGTTGTTGGGGGACATAATCGCACGAGGAAGTGATGCCGTCTGCTCGTTGTTTCTCAACGACACCGATGGTCTGGAAGCAGCTGGCTATGATTATGATGGCTCCGGTGACCTAATGCCGGTGCAAGAAGGAGACCGTGAGGACGGCTCCGGTGACCCAATGCCGGTGCAAGAAGGAGACCGTGATGACGTCTCCGGTGACCGAACCGAGTCCGGCCAGGTATATATATATTAGTTAAGCTTGTGCTGACTAGCTAATTGATGCATTGATTGTTGTGGTATGTACACATATTAATTAAGTCTTTGTTCTTTTTTCTAGCCCTCCGGATCAAGCACAACTTCGGTAAAAGAGACGAGGCCCGAAGAAAAAATTGAGCTCGGATGAAAAGTTTGAAATCATAGCAATCGCGCCCGACGGCCAACCGATTGAACCCCTCCGGACAAAGAGCACATTTGTTGCTCAGTGCGGGGTTCTGGTTAGGGACAAGATCCCGATCAGCATCCAGCAATGGTTAAAGCCGGGTACAGAAGACCCTGAGGTGTCTTATGTCAATGATATGCAGAAAAATGATCTTTGGACTGAGCTGAAGTTAAATTTCACTCTACCGCCAGAGGATGATCCGGAGAAGCCAGTTAAAGAGCAATTAATCAAGTCTTTTGCTCTTAAGAGGATGGCAGAACTATTCAGGAGGTGGAAGAAAGAGCTGGATAAGTTTGTCAAAAATAAAGAGACACCAGAATTCAAGGGCAGATATGAGAAGATCAGAGATCACTGGCCCGCATTTGTGGCCCACAATACATCGAAAAAGAGTAAGAAGATGTCGGCGACAAACAAGCAAAATGCTGCGAAGAAGAAGCATCACCATCGCACGGGGTGAGGTGGCTACCTCGTAGCCCGGCCTAAGTGGGCCAAGACTGAGAACGATCTGGGGGGAGGAGTACTTTGTATGTGAGAGTTAAAAAGGAGCATGACCTCGTTGGAATTGAACTGTTGCCTGTTCCATTTGAGGAGTTCTTTTAGTTTTTCAATCAATTGGCCCTCGATAAAGCAACGGTCACCTGCTACTGTCTGTAAGTAGTACTACTTCTGTCATAAAGTCTCTCTATATAGCTCAGCTCTTTCATTGCATGTATTTATAATTATCCTCACTATATTATGCAGATTGAAGATCACCGAATTGAAGAAAAGACAAATCGGTGATATTGGGTTCATTAACACAAATCTCATAGATGCAACTCAGGTTAAATTTCATGCCGCAGATACCGAGGCCAACTTGCTACGATCGTTGGTAATAAATGAAAACAAAGATATAATACTCTTTCCTTACAACTTCAAGTGAGTGTTACTGTCTTGTGCATATTCGGTTTCCCTTATATATTAGTCAAGGTTATAGTAATGTAATTGATGAGTTATGCATGCGTGTGCAGTTTCCAGTATATTCTCCTAGAGATTAAGCTTGAGCAGGGACTAGTAACCGTCTTAGACTCAAGACGAAAAGATCCCCAGGACTATGCGGACATGACTCAAATGCTCGAGAAGTAAGTTAAATCGATCATTATCCACCATATCAGCAACTTTGTTCATTTCCTGATATATCAAGTAATTGTTTTCTTTGTCTGGCAGGGTTTGGAGAAAAATTCACCAAAAAAGCTCCGGAACTCCTGAAGAAGCTGCAATTTAGACAGCCGAAAGTAAGTACTATAGTAGCATGTTCTGCGCATCTCCTATTGATTCAAGCGCTACTTTCATCAATACCATTTGGCATTCTTGCTTATCAGTTTGATTGACCTCTATTTCTTGTAAAGTGGTTGTGGCAGGAACAAGGGAATGATTTCTGTGGATACTATGTTTGTGAGTCCATACGCCACATGACCTGTGAGCGGGGCTACTCTGACGAACAATATGAAGTGCGTAAATAACAACATTCACAATTTTATTTTACTACCATCATTTGTGTTGAGTTTCATTCATTCATATATATATATATATATATATATATTGACCCCCTTCTTCAAATTAGATGTTTCGGAAGTGGGATGAACTCCTAGCACCAGCTCGCATGCGAGCAATTCAAGAGGAATTGGCGGCATTCTTTCTTGACCACGTGATCGCTGAAGACGGAGAATACTATGTGGACCATGCGTCCGTATGTTAGGAGATTATATTTGTAAGAGATAATTATTGTATATATGTAGCTGGTAGTGTCGGATAGATATACGAGAACTTGTTGTTCGACCAATCTCTCGGAGAAGGAGAGGTGGTCGATACCACTTCTCTCTGTATGCATATATGTTCATGACGATCTTCTGTTTCCTTCGTTTGCTTACTAGCTAGCTAGCATGTCTAGTCCTCTCTATACATATGTATAGTACGTAGCGTCGACCAAGCACGGACATAAGAGAGGACACTTCTCTCTATTAATTATAGCTAGCTAACACAATATATGAAACACCTAAATTAACCCCCCCAAACCCCCAAACCACCCCCCTTTCAAAAAAACAAAAACCCCAGCCACAGAAATGCTGATGCATGGATGCCTATTAGTCCCGGTTGGTGCCACCAACCGGGACCAAAGGCCCTCCTGCCTGGGCTCCGCGCACAGGCCACGTGGAAGCCCATCTTTCCCGGTTCTGGATTGAACCGAGACTAAAGGGACAGGGCATTAGTACCGACCCTTTAGTCCCGGTTCAGGAACCGGGACAAAAGGCCCTTACGAACCGGGACAATAGGCCCTTTTTCTACTAGTGTTCAGCCATCGCGCGGCAGGTGAGGTGGGGGTTTGCCGATAGTCGGTTTCCTTAACTGTGGTCCCACTTGTAAGGCCAACTCCAACGCACGACCCCAAACGGACCTCCGTTTTGCATGAACTCCAACGATAATTTTGACTAGAAAAGCAAGACCAAAGAAACAAGAACCACAAGAATACATTTTACTACTCCTGTAAGTTGGATTAGTGCCTTCTCGATGCATTCATTGTTGATATGTGGAGGCTCGATCTTGCGTGTGTCTTTCTTCTTCGAGTGTAAAGAAGTAGCGTTCCTTCCTCGCATCTAGTCTCATGTCTAGCCTCTATTCTAGTAGGAGTATCAACAAGTGCACTAATCTCATCCGAGAGCAGAACCGAAGATTTGGTCGGGTTCTTCCTCCTTTTGCTGACACGTGGGACATCCAGCATCCAGGTCGTGTCATGAAAGAAAATAGAGTGGTAGTTGAAGCCACGAGATGTGCATCTTGGGTTAAACTATAAATAGAATCTTACTACTCTTGAGTAACTCCAAAAGCGGCCACCGAAGATCTTTATTGGATTTGTTTTCATCACCAGCACGTCGAGGTGAAAGATGTGCATGTTCAGTGGGTCCTCTTGCGTTTTCACTGACATGTGCGGCCGCATGTGAGCAAACAGACGATGGGCTCTGCGCGTCCGCTGGCTGGCTGAGAAGAGAGATAGAGGAGGGCTGAGCACAGACTGCAGGAAATTTGTTCTACGTACCTCGATATAGGCTCGATATAGTGGGGTGGCATGGGCCATAAATAGCATTCACGTCTAGTAGTACGGCACACGCCACCCACACGAGTCCCATCCGACACCAATTTTCTTGGAGTCCATGCTACAACCATCTCTTCTCCCTTTGTTTTCTCAGCCATTGCGCGGTGGACGGGGTGGGGGTTTGCCAATAGTCGGTTTGCTCAACTGCGGTCCCACTTGTAAGTGAAAATGCAACACCGCATGCATTCCTGCTTGAGCGGCGTGCTGGACCAACCGTGTGGGGATGCGACGCGAACATGGCAGGCTTTTCCTTTTGAACTCGTAACTTGTAAAATTTGGTTCTGCTCCATGGCGCGACCGATAGATAGAAAATAACGATGTTGCCTAGAGTAATGAGAAGTTTAGTTCTGGCGCCGTTCATGCATGCAGTACGTACGAAAATTATGAAGTTGATGCGAAAGGTAAGATAATTACTGTAGTATCATATACTACTACATGGATTTGACGGAAAGATAAAAATACATACGAATCCATCAACGTTCAACGACATCCTCACGCCCTAGTGCGCCGGGTCACCAACCGACATGTGAGGAGCAGCGGCATTGGCGGCGAGCTCAACGTGCTTCTAAATAGTGCCATCCAAGGTTGCCCTCCGCTCCAAGAAGACCAGTGTCCTATCGTCCTCCTCTTGCATGTAGTAGTCCTTGTGGATGATTTGCGCGTAGACGTGGGTGATTATGTCGATGGTGTCTTGCTGCGCCAGGCGCTATGCGGCGAGTGCGACCTCGAGGTGGACATTCTCCGGCGCGGCGGCGGGCAGTCGCAGGGCCACTAGTGCGTCGAAGAGGTTGTTACCATAGTGTCCGTTGAGGGTGGCGGGCATTGCAGAGCCTGGGCGTGTCGGCTGGAGGCTTACGTCAAAGTTGTCTGCAAGCTTCTTGACGACGGTGAACTTGTCGCGGAAACCGACGAGGACCTCGTCGAACAAGGAGACGAAGCTGTCGTCCAAGCGGCCCCTCGCCCTGGCGGCCTCAAGCAAAACTACCTGGAGACGTTCCTCGGTGCCGGGCCGCAGGCCGGCGTCGTGGACCATCTGGCACATCCGGCTGATGCTCGCGCTCATCGCCTCCATGGGTCTAGCATAGCTTCTAGTCAACTGATCTTGCGATTCGAGTGATCACTCAGCCCTTGGTTAGCGTGCGTAGGTGCGTAGGATTTCGTACTACTCCTCGGCCCTCTACTGCACCTGCCTTTGGCTATATGATAGGTGGGCCAGCCACCCCCTGGGGCCACGTGTCATTCACCCAAAGGCAGTTGCCGTAAGTCAATGAAGCTACGTCCCCCTCCATGCCGGTGTAGTATAGTCATCTCACCGGACCTCTAGTTGGGGCCAAACGAGAGAAGTTTGATGTTTACTGGTTTATTGGCCCCCTTTGCATTTTGCGCCAAGTTTTGACCTTTGATTTAACTAATAAAATGTTAATGCATGTAAACAAAAATGTTGTGTAAGTCACCTTACGAAAACCAAATAATCCCAAAATACTTAGGCACGGTGCATTAACTCCCTCCTTGTTTCTTATTTCGTGACATATCAACCAATGAGAGATGTGGGCCGTGCATGCTTTCAATGACTTGAGACTACCAAACATGACATGCAGTGTTTAGTTCATTGCATGTAATCCTATTAGTACTCTAGTTATGAGTAGCAAAAAAACATTAAGTTCTCTCGCCGATAGGAATAAAACACCATGTATTTATTTACAGAGGGAGTAGTACATTTTCGGTGACATGCATTACTAGATATTGCTAGTCAAATACTAAAATCCAGATGGACGTGGTAGTACTCCTAAATCCAGACGGTGGTCCTACTAGTACTAGTAGTAGTAGTACCAATGTAGGAGTAGTAGTAGGAGTACTAGCACTGTACTATCCGTTGGTCAAATTATTACGTGCTACTCCTCACAGTGAAGTGACAAGACCCTGCGCCGAAGATGACACCTGAGTATAGGCGCCGTGTTCGGCATACCATAGTCAGCCTCACTATCTGCAGTCACTATCATCATGGCTATAGAGCTAGCCTGCTTACAACTAGCCCTGTTCGACATAATTTCCCGTGCGTAGATGCCCATGCATTGCACGGAACACCAAGATTGGGGGTGGACAGCTCCGGCAGCGGCCATCGCGCCAGATTTTTCCACGGCCTTCTACTCCTAGATGTGGTGGGGAGGAGATGAGGCTGATTGTGAGAGACAAGGAGTTGTTTGTAAATAGGGAACAAGTGCGGGCATCTTTTTGCAAAAATGGAGAAGCTTAGTTTGTATGCGTCAGATCTAGATCCGACGGCTATTGGTGAAAGATGGGAGGCACAACATCATCACCAACTCAGGACATGTTTGATTCGCAGGAATAGGACACGACAATATTACAAGTTTCAAACTGATATTACAAATGTTAGGAGTAATGCTGCACCTACGAAGAGGGAATTACTAGGAAGTTTACGTAAGAACTTTCATTACTTTAGGTGGATGCAGCATTATCGTACAAACTAAAATCCACCGCCCTGACAAGTCACTAATGGGCAAATAAGTTTTCGAGTCTCTGGCCACTTGATGTTTCAAAAACAAATTCAGCTTCTGTGGAGAAATGAGCTCCACCATGTACCCGCGCGGGTGTGGCTGGGCACGAAGCGTGAGTACGTGCATGGTGCACTTATTCTCTTCTTTTATACGTACACCACCTACATTGGGTTGTGTGAGAGAGATACAAACCTAGAGAGATATAGTGTGTGGGTTCTTGAGAGTTTTTTTTGGGGGGGGGGGGGTCAATCAAAAAATTTAACATATGCAATGTGTGTGAAATAGAGTCCTGGATATAACATATATATAGAGGGGGCGATCCACGAGAAGAGAGTGGAGGTATCATCGGCTTGAGGTGTCCATAGAATCGAAGAGAGGGATGATGTGTGTGTGTGTGCGCGCACGCGCGATCGATAAAGAGTGCCATCGAATTTTTGTGTGCCCACGTCAAAGATATAGAGTGGCTGGCCTACTGGAACGTGAGATGGGATATGTGCAGTTTGTCTCTGTGGCATGGATACCTACCTGCAGCGCTCGACTATCTGTGTGTGGTGGGGGAAGAGGGAGGCCCAATTAACTATAGAGGTACAATGGCTGGTATATGTGTGGAGGAGGAGAGAGGCCTACCTCATGTATTAAGGAGATCGATCTGCCTCATGTATTAAGGGAGATCGATCGGCATCCATGCATATGTGCAGGAGATGAATAAGGTTGGGAGAGAGACAGAGCTAGAGTGTTGGAGGGGGTGGTAGTGGAGTTGCTTCTAACAAATGGTGGCATAGGCTTGCTAGACAAACGGAGGGCACGCCCGCAATATCAATAAGAGAGGAGATGGCTGCTTGTTGTCTGTGCACATGCGTGTGAGAGACGGTTCAGGGGGCATGCACGAATGATGAGGGGGGACGATGTGGCTGTGGTAAGCAGACGTAACTACATAGGAAGATCAATCGCCCTTTTTAAGAGAAAGGAGAGACATAACTTGTGAGGTACGTCGATCTATGGGGGGGGGGGTAGTTAAAGTCGATCTAGGTATATGTTGGGAGATCGATCGGTATACATGCATGTGTGTGTTAGAAGCAAATGAGGCACGGGGAGAAGGATAGAGAGAGGGGGATGCATGTAGGACGTGGTACGAGAGGCATACTATATCGAGGGGGAGGAGTGTGCGAGTACGAGAACGATGAAAAGAGTGGTGGGAGTGAGGCATGGATGGTGACAAGAGAAGAGGGGAAGCTTGTGTTTGTGCTAGCCACACCTGGCTAGAGAGGCATATCGATCGATGTGTGCTGTAAAGAAGGAGCTGGGGGCCTACACACACCGTGGGTGAACGACCTAAAGTGAAAAGATGAATTTGCGCGATGGAGCTAGAGAATGCTGAGGGAGGGTGAGAGGGATGCGGGCGTGTGCATGCACAAGAGAAAGTTAGCGCTAGCTACAAAGATAAGAGGGTTGTGTGGGTGTAAAAGACGAATAGAGATCATATATACTTCATTATAAAAAGCGAATTCGGATATTTAAAGAATTTATCATAGTGTTTCAAACCGACGGATGTGTGAATATATATAACGGTGATACACATGGTGTGGTTACGAACATGGTATACTACATTTAATATATTTTATCTCTACTCTTATAAAAAAACGGAGTTGTTGATGATGGTGTGCCTGCCATCCTGCATTATAGGCCGTCTGATTAATATCTGGCGGATAGCAAGGAAACTATGATGGTTGAAGTTGGCAACAATCATGATTGTAGATTCTTATTGAAATAGAGAAACGAATTCAAATTTAGTTCGAATTGCAGCAGTAGTATAAACATTTGGAATGCACTAAAATGTTGGTATGAGTAGGTTACATGCATTATACAGCAAGCGAAAAAATTTAATCGGACATAACATGGATTCATACTCCCTCCTTCCATCTATATAGGGCGTAATGAGATTTTTAAGACCACCTTTGACTATTGACAAGATTAACAGTACAAGACATGCACAATGTGAAAATTATATCATTGAAAGAACCTTTCACAGACGAATTTAACGGTGTGCTTTGTGTAAGTTGCATGTCATATATCATTGCTCTAATATTTGGTCAAAGTTAGCATCGAAAAACGCATTAGGCCCTATATAGATGGAAGGAGGAAGTAGCTTTGAATAGCATTTGTATAGTAAAACGGGGCAAGACTCTCTCTTTGTGTGGCGTGAATAGTTTTATTTTTTTCGTTTTCTTTTTGGTTGAGGGAAGTGCGAATTGATTTGGTATGTACAAGTACAATATTACTACACGTTAGGCTTGTCCCTAAAATTCAACCCGCGTCTTGTTATATCCCGAAAATTCAGATATCGTGCTCCCAAAACGGGCGCCTTCACAACCCGCGCCTTGCTATCCCGAAATTACAACGCGCGCGAAAACTCCCTCCAGCTGCCAAATCCCGACACGCGAAATCCCCCTTCTAACCTTGAGCCGAAAGGGCCACTAGTTCAAATCGGTGGGGGGTACTTTTGTAACACACCCTACATTTTGGACAAGAGCGTTCCTAAGTCATGCTTCACCCCCTCCCATCGCCCCCATTTCGCCATTCGAAATCCCAGGCCGCCATAACCTCTCCGCTCCAGCCGCGAAACCCCACCCTCCTCTGTCTGCCACGTCACCGCTGCCCAGCCGGAGCCTCTTCCCCGACGACGTCGTCCACCGCAATAGCTCGACGTCCCTCGTCCACCTCCCCAGATGAGGATCCGTCGTCCATCTCGCCGTCCCGCCGGTTCAGCCGCCCCATCCTCCACCTCCAAGGAGCTGCTCCGATGATCGCCTCGTCTATCGCAGCTGCTCCATCCCCACAGCGCCGCCTTAACCCGCTCCACCGGAACCGCAGCATCCTCACCGACTCCTCGGACGAAGCCGAGGCCTACTCGGCGCCACCAAAGAGGTTGTACACTCATCGCATCGCACCTTCTCTGTAACTCGACCTCCCGGCGCCGACGGTGCTCCATCCTACACCCCCATGGAGTGGCTACCTTGAAGCCAGCGTCGCGGGTGACATCTCCACGGCGGCCCTCCCCCAGTGCGAGGCCCCTTCGGCGAAGGTGTCCATACCAGCCGGATCTGCTGCTGCTGCTGCTGCTCCGACTCTCACTCAATCGCTCGCTCGCCCAGCTGCTGCTGCTGCTCTCCCCCTCTATCGTGCTGCTGCTGCTCTCCCCCTCTATCGTGCTGCTGCTCTGCTCCGATTAAGCCACACTTCAGTCGACTGAATCGACTTTTGGGTCAGTCCATTTCCAGGGGTTGGGGGGCTCGCCGGAGTTAAGGAAGAACCACCCGCAGCAGGGACGGGGGCTCACCGGAGAGGTACCCCACTATCTATCTTAGGGTTCATGGTGGGGGTGGGGGGCCTAGCGGGCTGGCCGGGGCGGCGGTGGCGAGGTGTTTCGGGGCGGCGAGGTGGCGCTGGGGCCGGCGGTTCGGCCGGTGGTGGCTGGCGGCTCAGGGGGGTGCAGGTTGAAGATGAACTACATGCCCTCCCTAAACTACATGTCAAGTGCCTCTCTGCTACCATTGCGTTCAGTTTCGATAGTAGCATTCAGATTCCACTGTAAATTTCAGTTTCGACAGTTAAGTTCAGAGTAAACAGTTTTTACCTCATCTGTTGTAGTCAGGTGGTTTTTGGTGATGTTAATTTTACATCATATATTGGAGATGCTATTATAATCCCACTTGAGATTGACGATGTCTATCTTGTGCTACTTCAGCCTTGACGTCTTATGGCTCACCGGAGCTGCTCCAACGACAGAACGATCCATCACAACAGAGCAGTGCCCTGGACGCCGTCTACAGATTCCTCAGATCTTCCTCCACACCTCCGATAGCCACCTCTGCCTCAACTGCTTCAGCGACCAACCCAATGACGCTGAGGTCGACATGGCTACGGCAAAGAGGTTGTACACTTGTTGCATCACTTATTACTATACATTCATGTCGATCCATTAGGGCTATTTTGGTTCAATGGAAAAACATCGATCCACTGGTTGTTACCATCACTCTAAATTTCTGGATGCTCTCCTTACATAATCTCACCATATTTTTTTTGTATGCATGTCAGATATTGTACACAGTCATGCTGAACATGTAGAGAAAAAGAGAAGAGTTTTGCGCGGCAATACAATGTCATCCAGACATCGCTCCATGGTGGGTTCAATGGCAAACCCTCCCCACCCCTCTCCAGATTGTAATCCATAGGAAGATATCTGTTCTAAGGTGGATTCGGACGCCGCTGACCACTCCTTTTTACCCCCCCAAGCTGTTTGCTCTACCTTGGCATGATGATGTTAGTCATATCATGTTGGGTTTCGTAGTAATTTCAAAAAATTTCCTACGCTCACGCAAGATCATGGTGATGCATAGCAATGAGAGGGGAGAGTGTTGTCTACGTACCCACGCAGACCGACTGCGGAAGCGTTGACACAACGTAGAGGAAGTAGTCGTACGTCTTCACGATCCGACCGATCCAAGCACCGTTACTCCGGCACCTCCGAGTTCTTGGCACACGTACAGCTCGATGACAATCCCCGGTCTCCAATCCAGCAAAGCGTCGGGGAGGAGTTTCATCAGCACGATGGCGTGGTGACGATCTTGATGTTCTACCGACGCAGGGCTTCGCCTAAGCACTACAACGATATGACCGAGGTGGAATATGGTGGCAGGGGGCAGCGCACACGGCTAAGGAACGATCACGTGGATCAACTTGTGTGTCTAGAGGTGCCCCCTGCCTCCGTATATAAAGGAGCCAAGGGGGAGGGGGCCGCCGGCCAGGAGGAGGGCGCAGGAGGAGTCCTACTCCTTCCGGGAGTAGGACTCCCCCCCCCCAATCCTAGTTGGACTAGGATTCCCTGAGGGGGAAAGAGAGAGAGGGGGGCGGGCCACCTCTCCTAGTCCTAATAGGACTAGGGGAGGGGGAGGCGCGCGGCCATCTTGGGCTGCCCCTTTCTCCTTTCCACTAAAGCCCATTAAGGCCCATATGGCTCCCGGGGGGTTCCGGTAACCTCCCGGTACTCCGGTAAAATCCCGATTTCACCCGGAACACTTCCGATGTCCAAATATAGGCTTCCAATATATCAATCTTTATGTCTCGACCATTTCGAGACTCCTCGTCACGTCCGTGATCACATCCGGGACTCCGAACTAACTTCGGTACATCAAAATGCATAAACTCATAATAACTGTCATCGTAACGTTAAGCGTGCGGACCCTACGGTTTGAGAATAATGTAGACATGACTGAGACACTTCTCTGGTCAATAACCAATAGCGGGACCTGGATGCCCATATTGGCTCCTACATATTCAACGAAGATCTTTATCGGTCAGACCGCATAACAACATACGTTGTTCCCTTTGTCATCGGTATGTTACTTGCCTGAGATTCGATCGTCGGTATCCAATACCTAGTTCAATATCGTTACCGGCAAGTCTCTTTACTCGTTCCGTAATACATCATCCCGCAACTAGCTCATTAGTTTCAATGCTTGCAAGGCTTAAGTGATGTGCATTACCGAGAGGGCCCAGAGATACCTCTCCGACATTCGGAGTGACAAATCCTAATCTCGAAATACGCCAACCCAACATGTACCTTTGGAGACACCGGTAGTACTCCTTTATAATCACCCAGTTACGTTGTGACGTTTGGTAGCACCCAAAGTGTTCCTCCGGCAAACAGGAGTTGCATAATCTCATAGTCATAGGAATATGTATAAGTCATGAAGAAAGGAATAGCAACATACTAAACGATCGGGTGCTAAGCTAATGAAATGGGTCATGTCAATCAGATCATTCAACTAATGATGTGATCCCATTAATCAAATAACAACTCTTTGTCCATGGTTAGGAAACATAACCATCTTTGATTAACGAGCTAGTCAAGTAGAGGCATACTAGTGACACTCTGTTTGTCTATGTATTCACACATGTATCATGTTTCCGGTTAATACAATTCTAGCATGAATAATAAACATTTATCATGAAATAAGTAAATAAATAATAACTTTATTATTGCCTCTAGGGCATATTTCCGTCAGTCTCCCACTTGCACTAGAGTCAATAATCTAGATCACATCACCATGTGATTAACATCGATAGTTCACATCATCATGTGATTAACACCCATAGTTCACATCGCCATGTGACCAACACCCAAAGGGTTTACTAGATTCAGTAATCTAGTTCACATCGCTATGTGATTAACACCCAAGGAGTACTAAGGTGTGATCATGTTTTGCTTGTGAGAGAATCTTAGTCAACGGGTCTGCTACATTCAGATCCGCATGTATTTTGCAAATTTCTATGTCAACAATGCTCTGCATGGAGCTACTCTAGCTAATTGCTCCCACTTTCAATATGTATCTAGACCGAGACTTAGAGTCATCTAGATTAGTGTCAAAACTTGCATCGGTGTAACCCTTTACGACGAACCTTTTTTTCACTTCCATAATCGAGAAACATATCCTTATTCCACTAAGGATAATTTTGACTGCTGTCCAGTGATCTACTCCTAGATCACTATCGTACTCCCTTGCCAAACTTAGTGGTAGGGCATACAATAGATCTGGTATACAGCATGGCATACTTTATAGAACCTATGACTGAGGCATAGGGAATGACTTTCATTCTCTTTCTATCTTCTGCCGTGGTCGGGATTTGAGTCTTACTCAACTTCACACCTTGTAACACAGGCAAGAAACCTTTTCTTTGACTGTTCCATTTTGAACTACTTCAAAATCTTGTCAAGGTATGTACTCATTGAAAAAAAAACTTATCAAGTGTCTTGATCTATCTCTATAGATCTTGATACTCAATATGTAAGCAGCTTCACCTAGGTCTTTCTTTGAAAAACTCCTTTCAAACATTCCTTTATGCTTTGCAGAATAATTCTATATTATTTCCGATCAACAATATGTCATTCACATATACTTATCAGAAATGTTGTAGTACTCCCACTCACTTTCTTGTAAATACAGGCTTCATCGCAAGTCTGTATAAAACTATATGCTTTGATCAACTTATCAAACCGTATATTCCAACTCCGAGATGCTTGCACCAGTCCATAGATGGATCGCTGGAGCTTGCATATTTTGTTAGCACCTTTAGGATTGACAAAACCTTCTGGTTGTATCATATACAACTCTTATTTAGTAAATCCATTAAGGAATGCAGTTTTGTTTATCTATTTGCCAGATTTCATAAAATGCGGCAATTGCTAACATGATTCGGACAGACTTAAGCATAGATACGAGTGAGAAAATCTCATCGTAGTCAACACCTTGAACTTGTCGAAAACCTTTTGCGACAATTCTAGCTTTGTACATAGTAACACTACTATCAGCGTCCGTCTTCCTCTTGAAGATCCATTTATTTTCTATGGCTTGCCGATCATCGAGCAAATCCATCAAAGTCCATACTTTGTTCTCATACATGGATCATATCTCAGATTTCATGGCCTCAAACCATTTTGCGGAATCTGGGCTCATCATCGCTTCCTCATTGTTCGCAAGTTCGTCATGGTCTAGTAACATGACTTCCAGAACAGGATTACTGTACCACTCTAGTGCGGATCTCACTCTGGTTTACCTACGAGATTCGGTAGTAACTTGATCTGAAGTTACATGATCATCATCATTAGCTTCCTCACTAATTGGTGTAGTAGTCACAGGAACAGATTTCTGTGATGAACTACTTTCCAATAAGGGAGCAGGTACAGTTACCTCATCAAGTTTTACTTTCCTCCCACTCACTTCTTTCGAGAGAAACTCCTTCTCTAGAAAGGATCCATTCTCAGCAATGAATAACTTGCCTTCGGATCTGTGATAGAAGGTGTACCCAACATTTTCTTTTTGGGTAACCTATGAAGATTTACTTCTCCGATTTGGGTTCGAGCTTATCATGTTGAAACTTTTTCACATAAGCATCGCAGTCCCAAACTTTAAGAAACGACAACTTTGGTTTCTTGCCAAACCACAGTTCAGATTGTGTCGTCTCAACGGACTTAGATGGTGCCCTATTTAACGTGAATGCAGCTGTCTCTAATGCATAACCCCAAAACGATAGTGGTAGATCGGTAAGAGACATCATAGATCGCACCATATCTAATAAAGTACGGTTATGACATTCGGACACACCATTATGCTGTGGTGTTCCAGGTGGCATGAGTTTGTGGAACTATTCCACATTGTTTTAATTGAAGACCAAACTTCGTAACTCAAATATTTTACTTCTGCGATCATATCGTAGAAACTTTCATTTTTGTTACGATGATTCTCCACTTCACTCTGAAATTCTTTGAACTTTTCAAATGTTTCAGACCTTTGTTTCATCAAGTAGATATACCCATATCTGCTCAAATCATCTGTGAAGTTCGGAAAATAACGATTCTTGCCGTGAGCCTTAACACTCATCGGACCGCATACATCAGTATGTATTATTTCCAATAAGTCAGTTGCTCGCTCCGGAAAACGGAGTCTTAGTCATCTTGCCCATGAGGCATGGTTCGCAATCATCAAGTGATTCCAAAATCCCATCAGCATGGAGTTTCTTCATGCGCTTTACACCAATATGACCTAAACGGCTGTGCCACAAATAAGTTGCACTATCATTATTAACTTTGCATCTTTTGGTTTCAATATTATGATTATGTGTATCACTACGATCGAGATCCAATGAACTATTTTCATTGGGTGTGTAACCATATAAGGTTTTATTCATGTAAATAGAACAACAATTTATTCTCTTACTTAAATGGATAACCGTATTACAATAAACATGATCAAATCATATTCATGCTCAACGCAAACACCAAATAACACTTATTCAGGTTCAACACTAATCCCGAAAGTATAGGGGAGTGTGCGATGATGATCATATCAATCTTGGAACTACTTCCAACACGCATCGTCACTTCACCCTTAACTAGTCTCTGATTATTCTGCAACTCCTGTTTCGAGTTACTACTCTTAGCAACTGATCCAGTATCAAATACTGAGGGGTTGCTATAAACACGAGTAAAGTACGCATCAATAACATGTATATCAAATATACTTTTGTTCACTTTGCCATCCTTCTTATCCGCCAAATACTTGGGGCAGTTCCGCTTCCAGTGACCAGTCCCTTTGCAGTAGAAGCACTTAGTCTCAGGCTTAGGACCAGACTTGGGCTTCTTCACTTGAGCAGCAACTTGCTTGCTGTTCTTTTTGAAGTTCCCCTTCTTCCCTCTGCCCTTTTCTTGAAACTAGTGGTCTTGTCTACCATCAACACTTGATGTTTTTCTCGATTTCTACCTTCATCAATTTCCGCATTACGAAGAGCTTGGGAATCGTTTCCGTTATCCCTTGCATATCATAGTTCATCACGAAGTTCTACTAACTTGGTGATGGTGACTAGAGAATTCTGTCAATCACTATCTTATCTGGAAGATTAACTCCCACTTGATTCAAGCGATTGTAGTACTCAGACAATCTGGGCACATGCTCACTAGTTGAGCGATTCTCCTCCATCTTTTAGCTATAGAACTTGTTGGAGACTTCATATCTCTCAACTCGGGTATTTGCTTGAAATATTAACTTCAACTCCTGGAACATCTTATATGCTCCATGACGTTCAAAAAGTCTTTGAAGTCCCGATTCTAAGCCATTAAGCATGGTGCACTAAACTATCAAGTAGTCATCATATTGAGCTAGCCAAACGTTCATAACATCTGCATCTGCTCCTGCAATAGGCCCGTCACCTAGCGGTGCATCAAGGACATAATTCTTCTGTGCAGCAATGAGGATAAACCTCAGATCATGGATCCAATCCGCATCATTGCTATTAACATCTTTCAACACAATTTTCTCTAGGAACATATCAAAATAAACATAGGGAAGCAACAACGCGAGCTATTGATCTACAACATAATTTGCAAAATACTACCAGGACTAAGTTCATGATAAATTTAAGTTCAATTAATCATATTACTTAAGAACTCCCACTTAGATAGACATCCCGCTAATCCTCTAAGTGATTACGTGATCCAAATCAACTAAACCATGTCCGATCATCACGTGAGATGGACTAGTTTCATTGGTGAACATCACTATGTTGATCATATCTACTATATGATTCACGCTCGACCTTTCGGTCTCCGTGTTCCGAGGCCATATCTGTATATGCTTGGCTCGTCAAGTATAACCTGAGTATTCCGCGTGTGCAACTGTTTTGCACCCGTTGTATTTGAACATAGAGCCTATCACACCCGATCATCACGTGGTGTCTAATATAAGTGATATGATATGGCCATCATCATCGTGTGCCTGTGATCTCCATCTCCGAAGCACCATCATGATCACCATCGTCACTGGTGCGACACCTTGATCTCCATCGTAGCATCGTTGTCGTCTTGCCAATCTTATGCTTCTACGACTATCACTACCGCTTAGTAATAAAGTAAAGCATTACATCGCGATTGCATTGCATACAATAAAGCGACAACCATATGGCTCCTGCCAGTTGCCAATAACTCGGTTACAAAACATGATCATCTCATACAATAAAATTTAGCATCATGTCTTGGCCATATCACATCACAACATGCCCTGCAAAAACAAGTTAGACGTCCTCTACTTTGTTGTTGCAAGTTTTACGTGGCTGCTATGGGCTTAAGTAAGAACCAATCTCACCTACGCATCAAAACCACAACGATAGTTTGTCAAATAGACTCCGTTTTAACCTTCGCAAGGACCGGGCGTAGCCACACTCGGTTCAACTAAAGTTGGAGAGACAGTCGCCCGCAAGCCACCTATGTGCAAAGCACGTCGGGAGAACCAGTCTCGCGTAGGCGTACACGTAATGTTGGTCCGGGTCGTCTCGTCCATCAATATCGCCGAACCAAAGTATGACATGCTGGTAGGCAGTATGACTTATATCGCCCACAACTCACTTGTGTGCTACTCGTGCATATAAAATCAAACCATAAAACGTAGGCTCGGATGCCACTGTTGGGTTTCGTAGTAATTTCAAAAAATTTCCTACGCTCACGCAAGATCATGGTGATGCATAGCAACGAGAGGGGAGAGTGTTGTCTACGTACCCAAGCAGACCGACTGCGAAAGCGTTGACACAACATAGAGAAAGTAGTCGTACGTCTTCACGATCCGACCAATCCAAGCACCGTTACTCCGGCACCTCCGAGTTCTTGGCCAACGTACAGCTCGATGACGATCCCCGTGCTTCGATCCAACAAAGCGTCAGGGAGGAGTTTTGTCAGCACGACGGCGTGGTGACGATCTTGATGTTCTACCGACGCAGGGCTTCGCCTAAGCACTACAGCGATATGACCGAGGTGGAATATGGTGGCAGGGGGCACCGCACACGGCTAAGGAACGATCACGTGGATCAACTTGTGTGTCTAGAGGTGCCCCTGCCTCCGTATATAAAGGAGCCAAGGGGGAGGGGGCCGCCGGCCAGGAGGAGGGCGCAGGAGGAGTCCTACTCCTTCCGGGAGTAGGACTCCCCCCCAATCCTAGTTGGACTAGGATTCCCCGAGGGGGAAAGAGAGAGAGGGGGGCCGGCCACCTCTCCTAGTCCTAATAGGACTAGGGGAGGGGGGAGGCGCGCGGCCATCTTGGGCTGCCCCTTTCTCCTTTCCACTAAAGCCCATTAAGGCCCATATGGCTCCCGGGGGGTTCCGGTAACCTCCCGGTACTCCGGTAAAATCCCGATTTCACCCGGAACACTTCTGATGTCCAAATATAGGCTTCCAATATATCAATCTTTATGTCTTGACCATTTCGAGACTCCTTGTCATGTCCGTGATCACATCCGGGACTCCGAACTAACTTCGGTACATCAAAATGCATAAACTCATAATAACTGTCATCGTAACGTTAAGCGTGCGGACCCTACGGTTCGAGAATAATGTAGACATGACTGAGACACTTCTCCGGTCAATAACCAATAGCGGGACCTAGATGCCCATATTGGCTCCTACATATTCAATGAAGATCTTTATCGGTCAGACCGCATAACAACATACGTTGTTCCCTTTGTCATCGGTATGTTACTTGCCCGAGATTCGATCGTCGGTATCCAATACCTAGTTCAATCTCGTTACCGGCAAGTCTCCTTACTCGTTCCGTAATACATCATCTCGCAACTAACTCATTAGTTGCAATGCTTGCAAGGCTTAAGTGATGTGCATTACCGAGAGGGCCCAGAGATACCTCTCCGACATTCGGAGTGACAAATCCTAATCTCGAAATACGCCAACCCAACATGTACCTTTGGAGACACCTGTAGTACTCCTTTATAATCACCCAGTTACGTTGTGACGTTTGGTAGCACCCAAAGTGTTCCCCCGGCAAACGGGAGTTGCATAATCTCATAGTCATAGGAACATGTATAAGTCATGAAGAAAGCAATAGCAACATACTAAACGATCGGGTGCTAAGCTAATGAAATGGTCATGTCAATCAGATCATTCAACTAATGATGTGATCCTGTTAATCAAATAACAACTCTTTGTCCATGGTTAGGAAACATAACCATCTTTGATTAACGAGCTAGTCAAGTAGAGGCATACTAGTGACACTCTGTTTGTCTATGTATTCACACATGTATCATGTTTCCGGTTAATACAATTCTAGCATGAATAATAAACATTTATCATGAAATAAGGAAATAAATAATAACTTTATTATTGCCTCTAGGGCATATTTCCTTCATATCATGCATATGTTGCCTTGGAGTGCCTACTTTTGACATCATATATGTCATCTGCTTAGTTTAGACATGTTCTGTAGTGCCACCTATTTTGTTTCTATATCATATATGGGAATTATGCAGTCTCATGTCTTTTACCCAGCCATAATATATGTGAAATGTGCAATTCCATCCTGTTTAACCAGGCATCATATATTTGAATGATATCTTGCCCATCCTTTTCTTCTTTACATTTCCATTTGTCGACAATGTTTGTACATTAAACTACTCTTCCTGTGAATCAGCCATTTGGGTGGGAGATGGAAAAATCTGGAGTGAAAACAAGGCCTTCAGAGCAGACAGTGCTACCCGTCGAAGTAGATCTCTTGTTGGGTCCTGATAGCTCCTCAGAGATGGATTCAGAGACAGATGACCAGTCCTATTCCCCCACTGAGGTGTATTCTCTAACTTGGCACGGTTATACTGCTCATATCATGCATACGGTGTCTTGCATTGCATAGTTTAGACATCACATACACTATATTCAACACCATGTTCTTAGTTCAGACATCATATCGAATGCCCTCTGTTTAGCATATAAATCACATATGTGAATTAAATGATGCGATCCTAATTACTTAGATAACATGTAGGTGAATTATGTCATGTGATCCTGTTTAGTTATTCATCATATCTTTGAATTATGTTATGCTATGCTATCCAGTTTAGATAGACATCATATATGTGAAATTATGTCATGCTATCCGTTTTAGTTAAACAATATACATGTCAACTATTTCATGCCCTCTTTTTTCCACATTATCTATTGCATCTGTCTCTCATACAATGTATGTACATTCAACTATGTTTCCTGTTTATCAGCCATTTGAATTGGAGCGGGTGATGCCAGTATCTAGCGGACTAAAAACAACGTCTTCAAATAAAATAGTGCTACCTCTTGGTGGATATAGCACCCCGGTTGTACATGCACAAGAACCAGCCCTACCACACATAACCCAAACTCTCGTAGATTGTACCCCTACTACGATGGACAGAGAACCAGCTTCACCCAATCTAACCCCAACCCCAGCCGATAGTAACCCAGTTCTTGTTGACACAACACCATATCCACCACAGAGCTCCCAAACAAGATTAGTTAGTAAGGCAGCTCCAGTGCCCAAACTCCACCAGTTAGTACGCCTATTCCTGTGGAGGAAGCACAACCAGCTAGTCATAGTTTAGCATCTATCGCATTTAATGTTGTTAAATCGTATGTGCGTATCTTCCCATCTTGGAAATATTATACTAAAGATGAAGGAAAATGCCAATTGCAGGTGTTTGTCCAGGAGTTATGTGTAAGTAATGTTATTCATGGCAATTACTTTGCTTCATCACATACATCCTACCTCCATGATGGTTATAATACAGCAAATTTTCCCATTTTTCTCTATAGAGAAGGACCGATTTGGAAACTCAGGATGAGGTAACCTGTGCTAATACCTCTGCTATCTTCAAGAATGCTTGGTGGCAGTATCGGAATTACCTGAAGAAAATGTACTTCACCGGCAAAGAAAGTCATCAAATTCCCTTACGTTCTCCTGAGACACATTTACTGGATGATGATTGGGAACGCCTTGTTCTGTACTGGTCCCGAACCAAGAATGTGGTAAGGTCTATGAGCTCATTTTCTATTCTTAAGTATTATATTCTTGCGTCTTACTATAATCTGTTCATGTAGAACAAGTGCCTAAACCAGAAGAACAACTGTTCTAATTTAAGATTCCATTGCTACCATAGGACATAGATATATGTTTGTTTGATGCTTTTATTATGTACTAGTACTTGGCAATAGAAGACTTGGTAGTTTAATCCTGTCCACCTTACTAATGAACTGGTTCACCGAAATGAGTTTCATATACTAGTACATGCTAAACTTGTTATGTGTCTGCTTGTTTCTTCTTTTAGAATGCTGACAGAATATTGGGGAAGAGTGCCTTATTAAGCAACGGTAAAGGAAGTAATGCAGATAAGGTTCAGGATAGTGAGACATCCTCTCTTGGTTTAGTGTTGGAGTTGTCGTGGTTCTAACTCTGACAGTGATGTAGGGGGGTGTGTATGGAGAGGCTAGATCTCAGCTATTGGGAAGTTGTAAACACACAAGGATTACGAGTTCAGGCCCTTCTCAGAGGAAGTAACAGCCCTACGTCTCGGTGCCCGGAGGCGGTCGATTGGATTATGTGTGTATGAATAACAGGGGTGCGAACCCTTCATACTGAGGAGGGGGGTGGCTTATATAGATTTCGCCGCTCCTCTCCTGCCTTCAGTAATGCAGGGTTTAAGGTACATTTAAGGTTGGGCGTTACTGGTAACGCCCCTGATAAAGTGCCATAATGACCATAAAGACTACTTAATAGCCGATCGTTTGCCTGCGGAGTGACTTTAAGCCTCCTGGCAGTCGAGTGGTTGGTTTCATGGTCGAGTGATAGCTTCTTGGTCGAGTGTCTTGAACCCGTCGAGTGGGATACCTTCAAGTCGATTGAAAGGTGACTTCTTCTAGGGATGTCCTTGGGTAGGGCTCTTTTGGACAGGTCCGTGCCCCTACCCTAGGTACATAGCTTCATCATTAGCCCCCAAATGGATCGAGGTTAGAGTGGGGAAAGAGTAGGGGATATTTCCGACTGGTTCTTCGGGCTACATGAGTGCCTTGTTTTGGGTCAATTGTCACGGATGACGTCATCAACCTCTTTCAGTCGCCTTGATCCATTCCAGGCCTTTCGTCGAGTGAATTTCTTTACTTGTGACATACCAAGTGTTGGCGCGAGCGGGGTCTTCTATTTTGACAAGTTGTTCTGCAGCCCGCGGATGTCGTGGGATTCGGATTTCGGGAAGCGCGCGGGACGGGAGCGGCCGCAGTAATCGGAAGCGATAAAGCGGAAGCTCCTCGATTGCCGTGCCACCTTTTCGCCACGTACTGTGCGCGCGTCTGCTGCGGGATTTGACTGGATAGCCTGGGCCTACCAGTCAGCCACTCGGGAGCGGCCTCTTATAAGTCGCCGGCTCGGGGTTTCCAAACAGTGTGCTTTCTTCTTCCTCTCTCCCTTCGCAAGTTCCTCCGCCACCTCCGCTCTCACCTTAGCGCCGCAGGCCCATGCAAGATTTGCCGGCGACGATGGCGAAGGACAAGACATCCGCTCTGGAGCGCGCGAAGAAGCCGGCGGCGCACGGAAAGGGGAAGAGGTCTGCTCGGGGCGGATCCAACTCAAGATCTGCTCTGCCCCGAGGCTGGATCCAGGGTGATTGGATGCCGTCGGTGATCCGGCAAGAAGATCTCGACGACATGGTCGAGGGGGGAGTCATTCCCCACGAAGCTGCGCGTATCCCGGGGAGAGGGATCGAACCTCAACCCCGCGACGGTGAGTGTGTGCTCCGAGCCACCCATGTCGACCGCGGGTTTTCTCTGCCGCCCCACCCTTTTTTCTGGAGCTTCCTGAACTTCTTCGGAGCGCAGCTCCACCACTTCACTCCCAACTCCATCGTATACCTTGCTGCTTTCATCTCCATGTGTGAGGGTTTCTTGGGTTGCCGCCCCCATTGGGGACTCTTCAAGCACATCTTTACCTGCCGTTGCCAATCGGTCAAGAAGGCCAAGTCGAGTGACGAAAGGACGCAGGTGATCCAGCTGTGCGGGGGCCTGGCGATCCAGACGAGGGGAAAGATTTGTTTTCCTTCTATCACCTTCCCGGAGTCGGTCCGCGGTTGGCAGGCGACCTGGTTCTACTGTCAAGACCAGGCGACCCCAGGACAGTCGACTGGTCTTCCCCCTTTCTCTCTCGACCGAGCTGAAAAACCTGCTTCTATGAAAGTGACGCCGGAGGAAAAGGCCCAAGTCAAAGTGCTGGCTGGTCGGGTGGTTGAGCTTGTCCAGGAGGGTGTGACTGGTATGGACTTGCTAGAGGTCTTCCTCCGGAGGCGCATCCAACCGCTCCAGGCTCGTGACCACCCGATGTGGCTGTACTCGGGTCTCGACGACACCACTCGGGTCCACCCGGAGGAGGTCACTGACGAGATGCTGGAGGGGTGGCTGTCGAGCATCACGGGGAACAAAGACAACCCCCGAGGAGCCAGGAGGGTTGTTCCATTCGACAACTCATATGAAGTGGATCAGGTCTGACTTTATGCTCCCGACTGAGATCTTGTTTTCTTCATTGGTCTTCTTTGAGTAGGTCAATTGACCTTCGTCTTGTCTGTTGTTTTCCAGGCGACTACCGAGATGTACTCGACGCCCAACGGGGCACAGGAGCCAACTGAGGAAGGGGAGGCGAGCGGAGGTGAGAGTGGAGATGACCAAGGCGAGTGGGAGTCCGACGGTGAAGGAGAGGGAGACGACAACGTCGACTCCAGCGAAGAGGAGGAGGAGGAGGTTGAACCCCCCCCCCCCCCGCCTGGAGGGGCAATCCAAGCTCACACACGATCCAGCGCGGGAATGTGGCAAGGCGACTGCTCCCATTGGGCAGTCGTCGAAACGCCCTCGGGCCTCTTCTCCTACGCCGACTGGGAAGGCTCCCAAGCACCCACGCGCGACGCCGTCCAAGCCGCCCAAGGCTCTGCCCAAGATGAAGATGGCTGTCCCTACCATTTCCGGGTAATAACAAAACTTGCTTTCCTTTGTCGACCGTGGACAGACCCTTGGTCGATTCATTGAGCCAACTGACTGACTTTCGAGATTTGCAGCGCTGCTACTTCTGAGATCTCCGCCAAGGACGACGACCAAGAGATGGAGGATGCTGTTACCTCCAACCCTTGTACGATTACTAACGTTCCGCTTTGAGTCGACTGCACATTTATTGCAACTCTGGTTGATTGAACGTTTTCCTTGTAGCTCCTCCTCATGTTATCGACCTCCCGGATGACGATGACAACGAACCGCTGAGAGTGAGGAGGAACAAGAGGGCGTCGGCAGACAAGACCCCCCAATCCGCTCCGGCGTCTGAGGCCGTAGCTCGGGACGGTGGTGACACCACTCGGGCTTCTGTGACTTTCGCCATTCCTCTGACGAGTGTGCGGCCCTCGACGTCGACTGCGGATCCGTCTTCGCTTTTTGCCGCATACCCCGTCCCTGAGGACCAAGCGGCTGCTGCAAAAGAGGCTATACGCCAGGCGGGGATCATGATGGAGCAAGTGAAGGTGGCTCGGGAGGCCAGCCAAGCAGCTTACGACGCAAGTTCGGCTCTTCAGAGTAACGTCCAGGTCAGTCGACTCAACACTTGGTCTGTTCACGATATGCTGTTTGAAGAACCTCTTTTCCGAAGATCTTTGTATCTGTACACCCACTGGGTGTGTCTGCCAGTTCTTGGACGAGTGGGGGCACGCTAAGTGCACCCACTGGGTGTAGTCCCCGAGACTACGGTGGACTGCTGGCAGTCGACTGTAGTCTCTATATTGTGTTGCTGTAGCTGTATTTCTTCACTCGGTCTGGTCAGGCCATGTCGAATGGGACTGTATCCGGTCGACTGTGGGCAGTCGAGTTTTTGTTTGTTTTTTTTACAGTGGGGGCACGCTGAGTGCACCCACTGGGTGTAGTCCCCGAGACTACTGTCGAATGTTCTTGATTCGGCTGTAGTCTTAGAAACGTCATCATTGTCTCTTAGTTACTCGGAAGCAACTTATTTTGGACGTCTGTTGACTGATTTTTATTTTTACAGAAATCCTGCGAACTTGTAGCTTGCTATACTGAGTTGGAGAATCAGCAGATCCAGCTCAACCTTAACTTGAAGCTTGCTCAGGAGAATTTGAAGAAGGCGCAAGAAGAAGCAAAAGGTATGGCTGGTGAGGTTCTCCATTCTTGACGAGTGGCTTTTCTTTCTTGTCCATTCTTGATGTTGATTTCACTCGACGCGCCGCAGATAAACTGGAGGAAGCTCTGAAGAAGGATCAAGATCTTGTAGAGTCACAGAAGGAGGTCTTGGACAAAACGAGGCTTGCTGAAGAGAAAATGGCCTCGGTCGGAGCTCTTGAGCAGGAGAACTCCAGACTGAAAGCTGCTCTCGAGGTAGCCAATCAAGAGGTCAGCCGACTGAAGAACGACAACGTGGCTCTGCACGACAAGGCAGGTGAGCTGGCGGGGAAGAGGAACGATCTGGTGGCTTATCTCGGTGGACTCGCCAAGAAGCTGTTCGTCGTGCTCGAAGGTAATTACTCTGCCCCGACTGTCTTGCAGTTACCGAGTCTGTGTAGGGTCACTGTCTTATTCTTGAATCGTGTTTGCAGAATTCTGTCAGAAATTTGAAGAGGAGACCAGTCGAGTGGAGCCAGGCTTGGACCCTGCTAACTCCCTTGTGAAGGATGAGGCTGCAATGAACGTGCTCCGTCTGGAGTCTCGTATTGCCAGCGTGGTTGACTATCTTGCTCGACTGAAGGTTGCGATGTCGCGGATCGACACATCACTCTGGCCTGGGACGACACTTCAGAACGACCTCGAGTCCCTGATGGCTCGACTTAATGAAGTCCCAGGTCGAGTGGCGGAATGGAAGAAATCTTCTGCTAGATGTGGTGCTGATGTCGCTCTATCTCTGGTCCGCGTCCATTGCAAGGAGGCGTGAGAAGAAAAGCTGGCCGCCATCCAAGTTGCCAATACCAGGAAGCACAACTTTCAAGACTTCATGGAGACTTTCATTGCTGCTGCCACTCGTATTGCAGACGGCATCGACTTGGACGAGTTCGTCGCCCCTTCCAGTCCTCCTCCTGAGGAATGAAAAACTTTTATGCTTCACTTTAAATTTTCCTCGGAATGCCGAGTGGATTTGTAACCATTAAACTCCGCCGATTCGAGGGCTCGAGTACTTTGATCTGAGGTCTGGGACCTTTTAGGCTTTATCTGATCTTGATTTCTCGTTGAATAGTCTCTAGGTGGGAGAACTTAGGTGAGTACTGGACTGCAGCTAAGCCCCCGAGTGGGAGGGTTGCTCTCCACTCGGTAGGATTTTTTCAAACTTAGGCGAGTGCCTGACTGCAGCTAAGTCTCTAAGTGGGAGAACTTAGTCGAGTACTGGACTGCAGCTAAGCCCCCGAGTGGGAGGTTTGCTCTCCACTCGGTAGGATTTTTTGAAACTTAGGCGAGTGCCTGACTGCAGCTAAGTCTCTAAGTGGGAGAACTTGGTCGAGTACTGGACTGCAGCTAAGCCCCCAAGTGGGAGGATTGCTCTCCACTCGGTAGGATTTTTTCAAACTTAGGCGAGCACTGGGCTGCAGCTAAGCCCCCGAGTGGGAGGTTTGCTCGCCACTCGGTAGGATTTTTAAACACTTAGGCGAGCACTGGGCTGTAGCTAAGCTCCCGAGTGGGAGGATTGCTCTCCACTCGGTAGGATTTTTTCAAACTTAGGCGAGTGCCTGACTGCAGCTAAGTCTCTAGGTGGGAGAACTTAGGCGAGCACTGGGCTGTAGCTAAGCTCCCAAGTGGGAGGATTGCTCTCCACTCGGTAGGATTTTTTCAAACTTAGGCGAGTGCCTGACTGCAGCTAAGTCTCTAAGTGGGAGAACTTAGTCGAGTACTAGACTGCAGCTAAGCCCCCGAGTGGAAGGTTTGCTCTCCACTCGGTAGGATTTTTTCAAACTTAGGCGAGTGCCTGACTGCAGCTAAGTCTCTAAGTGGGAGAACTTGGTCGAGTACTGGACTGCAGCTAAGCCCCCGAGTGGGAGGTTTGCTCTCCACTCGGTAGGATTTTTTCAAACTTAGGCGAGTGCCTGACTGCAGCTAAGTCTCTAAGTGGGAGAACTTAGGCGAGTACTGGACTGCAGCTAAGCCCCCAAGTGGGAGTCTGGCTCACCACTCGGTAGGATTTTTAAACACTTAGGCGAGCACTGGGCTGCAGCTAAGCCCCCGAGTGGGAGTCTGGCTCTCCACTCGGTAGGATTTTTGAACACTTAGGCAAGCACTGGGCTACAGCTAAGCCCCCGGGTGGGAGTCTGGCTCTCCACTCGGTAGGATTTTTCAAACTTAGGCGGAACGGATTCGCAGCTAAGTCACCCACTGGGGGATTTCGTATGCAAACAAAAGTGACAGCAATTATTGGAACACTCTTGTCTTTGGTAAAAATAAACTACAGAAATTTTTTCTTATTACATCTCGTCCAAGGGAGAACTCAAGTGTAAAAGGGGCGGAGCAGTTCCGCATTCCAAGCTCGTGGCTCATCGATCTGGCGATCAACATTGTAGAGGTGATATGCTCCATTGTGGAGGACTCTGGTGACGATGAAGGGGCCTTCCCAAGTAGGAGCAAGTTTGTGTGGTTTCTGCTGATCCACTCGGAGGACCAAATCTCCTTCTTGGAAGGCTCGGCTCTTCACATTTCTGGCATGGAATCGATGCAAGTCTTGCTAATAGATGGTCGATCTGATCATAGCTATTTTCCTCTCCTCCTCTAGGAGGTCGACTGCGTCTTGCCGGGCTTGCTCTGCTTCGTCTTTGTTATAAAGCTCGACTCTGGGGGCGTTGTGAAGTAGATCGCTCGGCAGGACGGCTTCGGCTCCGTAAACCAGAAAGAATGGCGTTCTTCCAGTCGACCGGTTCGGGGTGGTCCTCAGTCCCCACAAAACTGACGGAAGCTCGTCGACCCAAGCGCCTGCTGTGTGCTTGAGATCACGCATCAGTCGAGGCTTCAGTCCTTTGAGAATTAGACCATTTGCTCTTTCAGCTTGTCCATTCGACTGGGGATGCGCGACCGACGCGTAGTCGACTCGTGTGCCTTGAGAGGCGCAAAAAGCTCTGAACGTGTCTGAATCGAAGTTTGACCCATTGTCAGTGATGATGCTATGCGGGACCCCGTATCTGAATATCAACTCTCTGACGAAACTGATAGCAGTGCTAGCATCAAGATTTTTGATAGGCTTGGCTTCA
Organism: Triticum urartu; assembly: GCF_003073215.2. Lineage (NCBI taxonomy): Eukaryota > Viridiplantae > Streptophyta > Magnoliopsida > Poales > Poaceae > Triticum > Triticum urartu. The sequence goes on along the minus strand of NC_053027.1, from coordinate 510,804,588 downwards.
ATCCATTTGGTAAACTTGTCGACTGCCACAAGCACATGTGTGAATCCGCTCCTGCCTGTTCTCAGTGGACCAACCATGTCCAGTCCCCAAACAGCGAAGGGCCAGACGAGTGGAATGGTCCTCAGAGCTGATGCTGGCTTGTGCGACATGTTGGAGTAGAACTGGCAGCCTTCACACTTGTCGATTATCTCTTTCGCCATTTCGTCTGCCCTGGGCCAGAAAAAACCCGCTCGGTATGCTTTGGCCACAATGGTCCCAGAGGACGCATGGTGACCACAGGTCCCCGAGTGGATATCATCAAGGATCATCTGACCTTCTTCTGGCGTTATGCACTTCTGACCTATTCCAGTTGCGCTTTCTCTATACAACTGTCCTTTTATGACTGTGAAAGCTTTAGATCGACGGATGATCTGTCGAGCCTCTTCTTCGTCCTCTGGAAGTTCTTTCCTCAAGATATACGTGATGTATGGTATCGTCCAGTCGGGAGTGATAGCCAAGACCTCCATGACTAGGTCGACCACAGCAGGAATTTCGACTTCAGTCGGATCTGTGGCACTTTTTGGTTGCGGGGCTTCTTCTGTAAAAGGATCCTCCTGGACCGATGGCGAGCGGATGTGCTCCAAAAACACATTGTTGGGAATGGCTTCTCTCTTGGAGCCTATCTTTGCCAGATCATCAGCTGCTTGATTTTTCAGTCGGGGGATCTGATGAAGCTCTAACCCCTCGAATTTCTTTTCTAACTTTCTTACTGCGTTGCAGTAGCCAGTCATAGCTGGGCTTCTGACGTCCCACTCCTTCATCACCCGGTTGACCACCAAATCTGAGTCACCATAGACCATGAGGTGCCGGACGCCGAGTGAAATGGCCATGCGCAACCCATACAAGAGTGCTTCATATTCTGCTTCATTATTGGAGGAATCGAAGTGAATCTGGAGAACGTATCTGAGCTTATCTCCTCAGGGGGAGACCAATACTACCCCAGCACCGGAACCATTCATCATCTTAGATCCATCGAAGAACATGGTCCAGTGCTCCGAGTGAACTTGAGTCAGAAGTTGCTGTTCAATCCACTCGGCGAGGAAATCTGCAATTGCTTGAGACTTGATAGCCTTCTTTGCTTCAAACTTGATATCTAGGGGAAGGAGTTCAATCGCCCACTTCGCCACTCGACCAGTTGCATCTCTGTTGTGCAAAATCTCTGACAGCGGAGCGTCGCTGACGAATGTAATGGAATGGTCAGAGAAGTAGTGTGCAACCTTCTTTATGGTCATGTAAATCCCATATACAAGCTTCTAGTAATGGGGATATCTTTGCTTTGAAGGAGTCAAAACTTCAGACACGTAATATACTGGGCGCTGAACTCTGAAGGCCTTTCCTTCTTCTTCCCGCTCGACCGTATGTACTGTACTGACAACTTGTCCCGTGGCCGCAATGTAAAGCAGCAGAGGCTCTTTACTGATTGGGCCAACAAGCACCGGCTGGGTGGAGAGCAGAGCTTTGAGCTCTGCGAACGCTGCATCAGCTTCTGGAGTCCACTCGAACTTGTCAGACTTCTTCATCAGTCGGTAAAGAGGCAACGCCTTTTCACCGAGACGAGAAATGAATCGACTTAGAGAGGCCAAGCAACCTGTAAGCTTCTGGACATTGTGTACACGCACAGGGCGCTTCATCCGGAGTATGGTGCCAACTTTCTCGGGATTGGCGTCGATTCCTCGTTCGGAAACGAGGAAACCGAGTAACTTTCCACCTGGAACTCCGAATGTGCACTTTGATGGATTGAGCTTGATATCATATCTCCTGAGGTTAGCAAAGGTTTCGGCAAGGTCAGTCAGTAGGTCGGAACCTTTCCATGACTTAACCACAATATCATCCATGTATGCTTCTATGTTCCGACTGATCTGAGTGAGCAAACACTTCTGAATCATCCTCATGAACGTGGCTCCAGCATTCTTGAGGCCGAAGGGCATGGTGATGTAACAGAAGCACCCGAATGGGGTGATGAAAGCCGTTTTGATCTCGTCGGGTCCATACAGACGGATCTGATGGTACCCTGAATAAGCATCTAGAAAAGACAAATGCTCACACCCCACGGTCGAGTCCACTACCTGGTCGATGCTGGGGAGAGGGAAATGATCTTTCGGGCAGGCCCGATTGATATGTTTAAAGTCAATGCACATGCGAAGTGACTTGTCCTTCTTGGGGACCATGACAACATTGGCGAGCCACTTGGAGTGGTAAATCTCTCGGATGAACTCCGCTGCTAAGAGCTGAGCCACCTCCTCGCCAATAGCTTTCCTCTTCTGGACGGCGGACCGTCGAAGATGTTCTTTCACAGGCTTGAACTTCGGGTCGACTCGTAGATGGTGCTCAGCCAGCCCCCTGGGGACTCCAGGCATGTCAGAAGGCTTCCATGCGAAGATGTCCCAGTTCTAACGGAGGAACTGGATGAGCGCTTCTTCCTATTCGGAGTCGAGCATCGTTGAGATGTGAGTCGGGGCAGCATCGGGGTCGGTCGGATGAATGTGGGCTGGCTTTGTTTCACCGGACGACTGAAAAGCAGATTCTGAAGCAGGCTTCTTGGCTCGTAGCATTCACTCGGATCAGCAGTCTTCTGGTACTCTTGCAGCTCAACAACTGCCATCTGAGCGTCAGCAATCTTTGAGCCTTTCTGAAAACACTCTTCTGCCTTCTTCTGATTGCCTGTAACAGTGACCACACCTTTGGGACCAGGCATCTTCAATTTGAGATACACATAACATGGTCGAGCCATGAAGCGTGCGTAAGCTGGCCTGCCCAAAATGGCATGATAAGCACTTTGGAAGTCCACAACCTCGAATGTCAACTTTTCCTTGCGGTAATTCTTTGAATCACCGAAAACCACATCAAGAGCGATCTGGCCGAGTGATCCGGCTTTCTTCCCAGGAATGACTCCGTGGAAGCTCATGTTACTGGTACTGAGCCTAGACATCGGAATGCCCATTCCTTTCAATGTTTCAGCATACAATATGTTCAGGCCACCGCCACCATCCATCAGGACTTTGGTCAGTCGAGTGCCTTCGACAACTGGGTCGACCACCAAAGCTTGCCTCCCAGGGGTGGCAATGTGCGTAGGGTGATCAGACTGGTCGAATGTGATGGCAGTCTGTGACCACTTCAGATAACTGGGTGTTACCGGAGCAACCATATTCACCTCATGGTTAATGACTTTCAGTCGACTTTTGCTTTCGACATCAGCAAAAATCATCAGGGTGGAATTGATTTGGGGGTATCCATTGTCACTATCTTCCTTGTCCTCAACTCTGTCTGACTCTTTTTCCTTATCTTTGGACTGTTTGCCCTGAAACTGCTGGATCAGGAGCCGGCACTGTCGAGTGGTATGCTTTGGGCAAATAAAATTACCCTCTTCATCTTTCTTGATGTGGATGTGACATGGCAGATCCAAAACATCATTTCCATATTGATCCTTGACTTTCTTGGGCTTCCAGGGGCCTTTGGGTTTTCCCTTGAAATTTCCCTGGGTTACAGCCAGGGCCTCCCCAGGGGCGGCTGGCTCGGCCTTCCACTTCTATTTCCGACTGGAGTTTCCTCCGGTTTCTTGGGCGACTGCCTTGTGCTTGCCACTCCGGAGTCGATCTTCGTCTTCACCATTAGCGTATTTGGTGGCAATCTCCATCATCCGGTTCAGAGACATCTCTCCAGTTCGACCGAACTTCAGATTCAATTCTCTGTATTTAACGCCTTCTTTAAAGGCACAAACTGCTTGATGGTCAGGCACATTCTCAACTGTGTGATGCAACGTGATCCACCTCTGGATGTAATCCCTTAGAGTTTCATTCGGTTTCTGTACGCAAGAACGCAATTTTGTAAGGCCTGTGGGTCGCTTGCATGTTCCCTCAAAGGTTGTGACAAACACTCGGGAGAGGTCCTCCCAAGTGTAGATGCTGCTGGGTGCCAACTGATTTAGCCACGCTCTGGCTGAGCCCTCTAACATGAGAGGCAAATGCTTCATGGCCACCTCATCATTGCCACCGCCAATCTGTACAGCCACTCGGTAATCTTCGAGCCAAGTGTCAGGCTTAGACCCACCGGTGAACTTGCTGACTCCAGTTGCCAACCTGAAGTTGGGAGGAATCACTGCGGCTCTGATGGCTCGACTGAAACAGTCTGGCCCCGAAACATATACTCTGCTGCTGGCAGGCGCATCTCTGTTGTGGCCTTCCCGATGATCTCTGTTCCTGTCAACCAAACCTTGAACGAGGATAGATCTCGCATCAAAGCCTGGGTCCCTGGGGTCGACTGGAATCCTCTGCCCAACACTATGAGGGCGCCTGTCATCTCGATGTCGAGGCGCATATGACCCACTCCTCGGGGGAGGGGTTGGCACTCGACGTCGATCATCACGATCGGATCGGTGATCATACTGCTCATTCCTTCTGTACTGATCATGCCGGTCACCACGTCCCTCACGCCTCGGGGGCGATCTCGGGCTGTGAGCCGACTGGACTGTATCTGTTGCAACGGATCGACTGTGGATACTATTTCGTGACTGAGAAACAGCGGAATTCTGGTTTCCCGCCGCCCGGAGCAACGCTCTGATCTGCAACAAGCCCATGCCAGCCTCCGACTGGGAGGGCTGAATCGATTCTGCTATACGGGCCGCGGCGGCCAAATTCTGAACTGGGGTTCGGTATACCTGCGTCGGGGGGAAGAGCTAACGTCGACTAGACTCGGGAGCCTGCTGACGCACTTGCTCGTCAAGTGCTCGCTGGAGATTCTCCAGTCGAGTGCGCTCGGCCAAGTTAGCCAAGCGCGCGTCCTCCAAGGCCCGGGCCTCGAGGGTCTCTCCGACGATAGGAGTGTGGAGTGCGTCCATGTTCCGGCGGTGAAGCTCCTCTCGCTGTAATGACGTGAGAGGTTCGGGGAGATACTCATCGTGGGGATGCGACGGGTCGCCCCCACCCGCGCCTCCATCAGCGCGAGGGAAACCGGGAGGACTGTGCGTTCCATCAACCGCCAGAACCTCAGCCGCTGGGTCGCTGCTGTCGCACTCGGATGCGGTCTCCGCGGAGCCAGTCCACAGGTCGAACAGGCCGCGGAGGGATTCGTCGGGCTCGATTGCAGCGACTTGTGGGGCGGCCGACTGGCGAGCCACGGCATGCCTCACCCACCTCTGAAGTCTCGACCAACCGGAGCGCTTGCGCCGGTGGGAGACAGAGCGGGGAGACGACACGGGGGCTGACCGATACGGGTCGACGGCTGCCGCAGGAGGACGCCACGAACGCATGCGCGGAAGTGCGTCGCACCGCGAACGGGGAGCGCGTCGATGTCGAGTGGTGCCTCCTGAAGCCAGGCGGAGTCATCGGTGATGAACATGAGCGTGCCGAGGCGGATCTCGCGGCCCTCCACCAAAACTCCGCACGAAACCATGATCAAAGGGATAGGAAAAATCGCAACTTCTCCAATCAGGCGCTAAGATTCCTGCCCCACGGTGGGCGCCAACTGTCGTGGTTCTAACTCTGACAGTGATGTAGGGGGGTGTGTATGGAGAGGCTAGATCTCAGCTATTGGGAAGTTGTAAACACATGAGGATTACGAGTTCAGGCCCTTCTCAGAGGAAGTAACAGCCCTACGTCTCGGTGCCCGGAGGCGGTCGATTGGATTATGTGTGTATGAATAACAGGGGTGCGAACCCTTCATACTGAGGAGGGGGGTGGCTTATATAGAGTTCGCCGGTCCTCTCCTGCCCTCAGTAATGCAGGGTTTAAGGTACATTTAAGGTTGGGCGTTACTGGTAACGCCCCTGATAAAGTGCCATAATGACCATAAAGACTACTTAATAGCCGATCATTTGGCTGCGGAGTGACTTTAAGCCTCTTGGCAGTCGAGTGGTTGGCTTCATGGTCGAGTGATAGCTTCTTGGTCGAGTGTCTTGAACCCGTCGAGTGGGATACCTTCAAGTCGATTGAAAGGTGACTTCTTCTAGGGATGTCCTTGGGTAGGGCTCTTTTGGACAGGTCCGGGCCCCTACCCTAGGTACATAGCTTCATCAGGAGTTACTGGCCACTACCGCTTGCACAAGCTATTCAAACTCACTGTCTGAATCAGTTCGGTTTCTTGAGTCTCAACTACAAGCTGAGAGACATCGATCAGCTATGTTGCGACAAGAAGCGGAAGGACTACGGAAGTCCCTGGAGCATTCAAATGCATACTTTCTGGTGCAACAGCAAGCGTTGGAGGATTTTAGCGCCAAACAGGACAAAGCTAATCAGCTTGCTAAGCTTATTGCCAGCATGGTGGATACCCAGGATAACGTTTCTTGAGCTCTTCTGAAGTTGTTTCAGTTATGCTCTTGTTTTGCTGCCATGTTTATTTGCACTGGTGGCCAATTTTGTCGGCCAGTGTATACAATATGCTGCTTTGTTCCCTATATTTGCACTGGTGGCGAACTTTGATGCCCAGTGGATATAATATGTGTAATAGCCGTGATAGCCTAGCGTTAGTTGCTTGCTTATTTATTTCCTTGTTGTCTTATTTATTTGTTTGCTTGTAGTCATTGCAGTTCTTTTTCCGCGGTTAACTAGTGGCTGCAATAACCTATTTTTTAAAACTGGCCACAATAACCATGGGCTAATATTTACTGTAATGACACTCGTCCTCCTACGGGCTGTAGAAACAGTGGGCCTTCTACGGGCCGTAGAAACAGTAGGCCTTCTACAGGCCGTAGAAACAATGGGCCTTCTACGGGCCGTATCATCAATGGGCCTTATATGGGCCGTATGATCGATTGGCCAAACATGGGCCAATAACAGGCCGCATTATGGCCGTAAACGGGCTAGAGTTGGAATCGTCTGTTCATGGGCCGACCGTAACGGGCCATCGTTAATAGGCCGTATTTTATGACGCTATGGAAATGGCTCAACGTATTAACGGACCACAAACGGGCCGACTGTAACCACTGGCTGAATTTGGCCCACAAGCAGAAAATGACAGTAACGGGCCATAAGTAAACGAATGCTGGAAATGAGCCCAAGAATAAATGGGCTCTGAGAAGGCCGAAAGATAACATGGGCTGGAAACGGCCCAATGGAATAACGGGCCGTTAATGGGTATAAAGTGATACACTGTTCATTACGGGCCAGTTTCACCACGGGCCGTTAATGGGTGTAAAGTGATACGCTGTTCATTACGGGCCAGTTTCACCACGGGCCGTTAATAGGCCAAGAGTTACATAGGGCCTCATATGGGCCGAAAGACGTCATGGGCCATACATGGGCCAGAAGTGAAAACGGGCTGGAATCATATTGGATGACCCAGATGACGCTACTGGGCCTAATTCGGATAGGGCGTAACGGGCCTTGGGTTAGCGGGGTGTAAATGGGCTATATGCGAACAGGCCGTTAACAGGCTTTACATGGGCCGGCCCGCCACCTTTTGACCAAGTCAAATGAGCCGGCCTTTTCACAGGAATGGGCCTCTGTTGGGCCGTGCCACATGTCGACGTATCATAGGCGCCTATCTGACCCACTGACGAGCTGACACGTGTTTCGTCTGGCCAATAAGAATTTTACACGTGGAAATTTCCCATTGGTCGGGGCTGTTAACGGGTTATCGGATCCAAAACCCGACCCGATAGCTTAACGGCATTCCGTTACGGTGGATGCCACGTGTCAGTCACCCTTGACGAAAGCACTTCTGTGACGCGTGATTTATCGTCATGGAGGTGGACACTTCCGTGATGATAATTTTGGTAATGTCATGGAACACTTTTACGACAGCACAGGTATGACTATCTTGATTCTGTAATAAATTTTTCATGGATGTACATGCATGACACAAAACGCGACCTACTATGACAAACACGTATCATCACGGAAGTGTATTTTTTTTTGTAGTGCCACCCTTTCGTGAGGTTCCGGGGTAGGGACGATCTGCCCCGCAGCTGGCAGGCGGTGCGCGATATCCGCGGCTAAGTATCCGGGTCCACGTAGCTTTTTGATGTGTCCCTCTGTGACAGAGGAGGCCATCCACTTGCCTCCCGCTCCGGACATGTTTGGAGAGAGTTGAGGAGAAGGATGTGGACTTGGGCATTGGAGCTCGAGTGCGCAAGAATGGATGAGCAAGGAGGAAGAAGGTGTCGGTAGAAAAAGGTGGAACCTTATCCCTTTATAAGAGCATCTCCAATAGCCGTGCCAAGCGCCGCGCGCAAAAAACCTGTTTACGGCACGCGCTGCGGCTAGTTTTGCGCGCCCGCCTACGCTGGCTCCAGCAGCCGCGCTATAATGCAGCGCGCGCGCCGCTCCAGCGCAAAAGTACAGTGCACATGACTCGCCGGGCATTTTGCATATATGATATTTTGGAAAAAAATGAACATGTGAAATTTGACACAAACAAGTTGATGAATAAAAGTTCATGCCCACAAGTTCATCCAACCAAGTTAAAATGCAAACTAAAGTTCAAGACATGAAAGACACATCAATCTTCATCTTCCTCGTCTTCTTCTTCGTCCTCATCTTCCGAAGACGACTCTTCTGCCTCCGAAGATGAATCTTCCTCCCTCTCCACATCATGCACCGCATCACGCACCACATCATGTGAAGCTCCGACGGTGTTGGCAAGATCTTCAACGGCATCTTCATGGGAATGTGTGTGAGAAGGCACATCGAAAGACATCGCACCCATGGCGGCCGGAGGTGCACCCATGCCTCCCATGAGAGAAGCAAAACTCATGCCTCCCATGGCGGCCATAGCGTCGGAGGGTGCTCCAAAGCCACCCATGACTCCCATGGCGGCCGGAGGTGCACCCATGCCTCCCATGGCGGCCGGAGGTGCACCCATGCCTCCCATGGCGGCCAGATGTGCACCCATGCCTCCCATGGCTCCGAAGCCACCCATGCCTCCCATGGCGCCGAGGCCACCGCCACCCATGGTGCCGAGGCCACCGCCACCCATTGCACGAACCAAGGCTCTTTTTTGGATCAAGACTTCTTGTTGGGCAAGATTGACATACTCTTTTTGCGCCGCATTGAGGTTAGATGTGTCCAAGAAGAACAAGTGCTTCTCCCATTCCAACAACTTAGCTCGCTCCTCATTGCTCACTTTCCTCTCCTCCAAAGCCACCTTTCTCTCCTCGGCCACCACCCTTCTCTCCTCGGCCGCCAACCTCCTCTCCTCGGCCACGGCATCTTGGTTCCTTGCCATTTTCCTCACCTCATTGGCTTCGACCCTTGCCTTCACAATAGCTTCCATAGCATTTTTGAGCTCATCATCTCCTTTCCTCTTCTTCTTTTCGGTTTTGTCTTTCTTGCACCCATCCGGTCGTTTTGGCTTCGAGTATGAAACTGAGTTGGGTGTGGGGCTTCTCTTGCCGTCATCACTTGATGCATCATCCTCCTCCTCATCATCATTCATCTCAATTGCTCGCTTCCGTTTGTTGCTCAAATGCAAATCCTCCAAACCATCACGCTTCTTCCATTTCTCATCATCCTTTAACACTTCATAGCAATGAGGCAAGGTAAAGACCCTGCCTTTCTTGATCTTCCCCTTCTTGGTTGTCCTTGTCTCTTCTTTGAACAAGTTTTGTGCAATGTTGTACTACAAGAAAAACAAAACAAGTTAGCACTTCGGTCACCAAAAACAAGTATGATGAACATATATGAGATGCCACTTACTCGATCATCCTCATTTGTGCCACTTGGGTTAATCTTGTCAACTGCCTTTTGTACGGCCGCCCACTTTTGACAATCCGAGATGATTGTCGACCATCGGGACCGAAGTGATCTCTCGGAGCGGTCAATTCCACTCAAGTTGTGAGCATCAAAGTGTTCTTTCATTCGCCCCCAATACGCGTCTCTACTTTGATCACCTCCAATGGATGGATCCCTGGACACTTGCAAATAAGTATGGCATAGTAACTTGTCATCGTTGGTTGAGTAATTGCCCGCTCTTCCTTTCGGCGCCTCGATAATTCCCTCACCCTCCTCATCCACCTCAAACTCATGGTCTTCGAAATGGATGTCATTGGTTTGAGACCAATGCCAATTGTTGGACCCAACACCCATAGTGGACATGTATGCATCATCGTTGAGACTACAAAGTTTTTTAAACAATGCAAATAAGCTATCTATATGTGATGATGATGCATTGAAAAAATAAGAAGAAAAGAAAAGTTGAAATTTTTTTCACCTTGGGGGCATTTCGTCGAACACGTGGTGCGCGTCGGCGGCCGGCTCAACGAGTGAGCTCGCCGGTGCTTCGGTAGCCGCCACGGTCGTCGAACGCCCTGCAAGCTTCTTTCCCTCGCCTTCGTGGTGCCGCAGCCGTCTACCGCCTTGTTTTTCTTTGCGGATGTTTTGCCCTTCCTCGTCCGCGCCGCATTGGGGACCTTCTTCGACGGTGCGGCAGCAGCACGGGACGGCGCCGGCGCGACACCACCCGGCGCCGTGGTCATCCGCGGCAGCAAGAAGAGGCTGCGCGCGAGGCTGACGCTCAGCGGAGCTCTGGCGGTGGCAACGCCAGCGCTTCCCGCGCTAGGGTTTCCGGCGGCGGCGGCGACTGCGGCAGAGGCGGCGGCGGGGGGGTCGCGGCTGTACAGCGGGGTGAGCGGGGCGCCGGTGTGCGCGCCCATGGGTGGGTGGCAGGGCGCCGGCGCAGGCGCGCGCGGGGCGTAGGACGAGGAGAGGAGGGAGTGCGGCGCGAGCGCTCGAGTGTGCCGCGCGCTGTAGCTGGCGCCCGAAATACGCCATGCGGGTAAGTGTTTTCAACCGCGCGCCCAACCCGTTATAGCGCGCGCGCCGTTTTTGCGCGCCCGCTGGAGCGACCCGCCGCGTTGCACGCGCGCTAAAACGGCCTAATTTGCGGCGCGGCGCTAGTTTAGCGCGGCTGTTGGAGATGCGCGAACGAAACTATGCGCCCCCACCAGCCTGGTAAAACTCGCTTATCCCCCAAGCACCGTAATTGGTGGCGCGGTAGGGTTACCCATGTCCGTATTGATGAGAATCCCGTAATAAGGGGAACACGATCTCTGCTTTGACAAGACGTGTCAAGAAACCGCCTCGCGTTATGTGCGGAGCTGGTTAAAGAAAAACGGTTCAAATAATTACCGGGCCGTGGCATGATGTAATGCTGCCAAAACGTGTCAGTAGATTAGATTTGTGGTTATATTATTCTCTCTACGGTGGTATGTGGAACTTATTTTGCAGGGTCGGACACTATCCTTGTATTCAAACTCTTCTGTGGTGTATTCGAAGGAGGAACCCGCCTTGCAATGCCGAAGACAACACTGCGCGCCGGACTCATCATCATTGAAGCCTGCTTCAGGGGCTACTAAGGGAGTCCGGGATTAGGGGGTCTCCGGATAGCTGGACTATATCCTTTGGCCGGACTGTTGGACTATGAAGATACAAGATTGAAGACTTCGTCCCGTGTCCGGATGGGACTCTACTTGGCGTGGAAGGCAAGCTAGGTAATACGGATATGTATATCTCTTCCTTTGTAACCGACCTTGTGTAACCCTAGCCCCCTCCGGTGTCTATATAAACCAGAGGGTTTTAGTCCGTAGGACAACATACAATCTTACCATAGGGTAGCTTCTAGGGTTTAGCCTCTCCGATCTCGTGGTAGATCTACTCTTGTACTACTCATATTATCAAGAATAAACAAGCAGGACGTAGGGTTTTACCTCCATCAAGAGGGCCCGAACCTGGGTAAAACATCGTGTCCCTTGCCTCCTGTTACCATCCGCCTTAGACACACAGTTCGGGACCCCCTACCCGAGATCCGCCGGTTTTGACACCGACAACTTGGGTCAGGTGGAACCCATCAATTATTGGGTCCTGGACCAGTGCGGCTAAACAGTCGTGACGGATATAGGTCGGACGATGCCTACTACACAACCTTCTTCTTGTAGACGTTGTTGGGCCTCCAAGTGCAGAGGTTTGTAGGACAGTAGAAAATTTCCCTCAAGTGGATGACCTAAGGTTTATCAATCCGTGGGAGGCGTAGGATGAAGATGGTCTCTCTCAAGCAACCCTGCAACCAAATAACAAAGAGTCTCTTGTGTCCCCAACACAACCAATACAATGGTAAATTGTATAGGTGCACTAGTTCGGCGAACAGGTGGTGATACAAGTGCAATATGGATGGTAGATATTGGTTTTTGTAATCTGAAAATATAAAAACATCAAGGTAATTAATGATAAAAGTGAGCGAAAACGGTATTGTAATGCTTGGAAACAAGGCCTAGGGTTCGTACTTTCACTAGTGCAAGTTCTCAAAACAATAATAACATAATTTGATCATATAACTATCCCTGAACATGCAAGAAAGAGTCACTCCAAATTCACTAATAGCGGAGAACAAACGAAGAGATTATTGTAGGGTACGAAACCACCTCAAAGTTATCCTTTCTGATCGATCTATTCAAGAGTTTGTAGTAAAATAACATGAAGCTAATCTTTCCGTTTGATCTATCATAGAGTTCGTACTAGAATAACACCTTAAGACACAAATCAACCAAAACCCTAATGTCACCTAGATACTCCAATGTTACCTCAAGTATCCATGGGTATGATTATACGATATGCATCACACAATCTCATGTTCATCTATCCAACCAACACAAAGAACTTCAAAGAGTGCCCCAAAGTTTCTACCGAAGAGTCAAGACAAAAACATGTGCCAACCCCTAGGCATAAGTTCACGGGGTCATGGAACTCGCAAGTTGATCACCAAAACATACATCAAGTGGATCACATGATATCCCATTGTCACCACAGATAAGCACATGCAAGACATACATCAATGTTCGCAAATCCTTAAAGACTCAATCCGATAAGATAACTTCAAAGGGAAAACTCAATCCATTACAAGAGAGTAGAGGGGGAGAAACATCATAAGATCCAACTATAATAGCAAAGCTCGCAATAAATCAAGATCGTGCCAACTCAAGAACACGATAGAGAGAGAGAGAGAGATCAAACACATAGCTACTGATACGTACCCTCAGCCCTGAGGGAGAACTACTCCCTCCTCATCATGGAGAGCGCCGGGATGATGAAGATGGCCACCGGAGAGGGATTCCCCCTCCGGTAGGGTGCCGGAACGGGTCTAGATTAGTTTTCGGTGGCTACGGATGCTTCTGGCGGTAGAACTCCCAATCTAGGTTATTTTCTGGAAGTTTCTGTATTTATTGGAATTTTTGGCATAGGTCTCAGGTCAAGAAGGTACCCGAGTCATCCACGAGGTAGGCCCACGTGCCCGGGGGGGTGGGCGCGTCCCCCACCCTCGTGGACGGCCTGGGACTCTTCTAGCCCAACTCTTTTACTCCGAGGTCTTCTTTTGGTCCATAAAAAATCATCAAAAATTGGCACATCAATTGGACTCCGTTTGGTATTCCTTTTTTGTAAAACTCAAAAACAAGGAAAAAACAAAAACTGGCACTGGGCTCTAGGTTAGTAGGTTAGTCCCAACAATCATATAAAATAGCATATAAATGCATATAAAACATCCAAGGTCGATAATATAATAGCATGGAACAATCAAAAATTATAGATACGTTGGAGACGTATCAACCATCCCTAAGCTTAATTCCTGCTCGTCCTCGAGTAGGTAAATGATAAAAAAAGAATTTTTGATGTGGAATGCTACCTAACATATTCATCAATGTAATCTTCTTTATTGTGGCAAGAATATTCAGATCCATAAGATTCAAGACAAAAGTTTAATATTGACATAAAATAATAATACTTCAAGCATACTAACTAAGCAATTATGTCTTCTCAAAATAACATGGCCTAAGAAAGCTTATCCCTACAAAATCATGTAGTTTGGCTATGCTTCATTTTTTTCACACAAAAATGCTCTCATCATGCACAACCCCGATGACAAGCCAAGCAATTGTTTCATACTTTAGTAATCTCAAACTTTTTTCAACTTTCACACAATACATGAGCGTGAGCGATGGACATAGCACTATGGGTGGAATAGAATATAATGATGGGGGTTGTGTGGAGAAGACAAAAAAGGAGAAAGTCTCACATCGACACGGCTAATCAACGGGGTATGGAGATGCCCATCGATTGATGTCAATGCAAGGAGTAGGGATTGCCATGCAATGGATGCACTAGAGCTATAAATGTATGAAAGCTCAACAAAAGAAACTAAGTGGGTGTGCATCCAACTTGCTTGCTCACAAAGACCTAGGGCATTTGAGGAAGCCCATTGTTGGAATATACAAGCCAAGTTCTATAATGAAAAATTCCCACTAGTATATGAAAGTGACAAAACAAGAGACTCTCTATCATGAAGATCATGGTGCTACTTTGAAGCACAAGTGTGGTAAAAGGATAGTAGCATTGTCCCCTTTTATTTATTTTTTTATTTGGCCTTTCTTTTTCTTTTTTTGGCCTTTCCCCTTTTTTCTTTTTTTGGGACAATGCTCTATTAATGATGATCATCACACTTTTATTTATTTACAACTCAATGATTACAACTCGATACTAGAACAAAATATGACTCTATATGAATGCCTCCGGCGGTGTACCGGGATGGGCAATGAATCAAGAGTGACATGCATGATAAATTATGCATGGTGGCTTTGCCACAAATACAATGTCAACTACATGATCATGCAAGGAAATATGACAATGATGATGTGTGTCATGATGAATGGAACGGTGGAAAGTTGCATGGCAATATATCTCGGAATGGCTATGGAAATGCCGTAATAGGTAGGTATGGTGGCTGTTTTGAGGAATATATAAGGAGGCTTATGTGTGACAGAGCGTATCATATCACGGGGTTTGGATGCACCGGCGAAGTTTGCACCAACTCTCGAGGTGAGAAAGGGCAATGCACGGTACCGAAGAGGCTAGCAATGATGGAAGGGTGAGAGTGCCTATAATCCATGGACTCAACATTAGTCATAAATAACTCATATATTTATTGCAAAAATCTATTAGTCATCAAAAACCAAGCATTACGCGCATACTCCTAGGGGGTAGATTGGTAGGAAAAGACCATCGCTCGTCCCCGACCGCCACTCATAAGGAAGGCAATCAAAGAACACTTCATGCTTCAAATTTATCACACAACGGTTACCATACGTGCATGCTACGGGACTTGCAAACCTCAACACAAGTATTTCTCAAATTCACAATTACTCAACTAGCACGACTCTAATATTACCATCTTCATATCTCGAAACAATCATCAAGTATCAAACTTCTCATAGTATTCAATGCACTCTATATGAAAGTTTTTGTTATACCCATCTTGGATGCCCATCATATTAGGACTAGTTTCATAACCAAAGCAAACTACCATGATGTTCTAAAGACACTCAAAATAATACAAGTGAAGCACGAGAGTTCATCTATTTCTTCAAAATAAAACCACTGCTGTGCTCTAAAAGGATGTTAGTGAAGCATTAGAGCAAAACACAAACTACTCCAAAAGATATAAGTGAAGATCAATGAGAAGTCGAATAATTGTGAAACTATGTGAAGACTCTCTAGCATTTAAGAATATCAGATCTTGGTATATTATTCAAACAGCAAAACAAAAGAAAATAAAATGACGCTCCAAGCAAAACACATATCATTTGATGAATAAAAATGTAGCTCCAAGTAAAGTTACCGATGAACGAAGACGAAAGAGGGGATGCCATCCGGGGCATCCCCAAGCTTAGGCTCTTGGTTATCCTTGAATATTACCTTGGGGTGCCTTGGGAATCCCCAAGCTTAGGCTCTTGCCATAGTCCATCGAATCTTTACCCAAAACTTGAAAACATCACAACACAAAACTCAACAGAAAATCTCATCAGCTCCATTAGTATCAGAAAATAAATCACCACTTTTGGTAATGTTTTGAACTCATTCTAAATTCATATTGGTGTAATATCTACTGTATTCCAAATTCTCTATGGTTCATACCCTCCGATACTACTCATAGATTCATCAAAATAAGCAAACAACACATAGAAAACAGAATCTGTCAAAAACAGAACAATCTGTAGTAATCTGTAGGTTTCGAATACTTCTGTAACCCCAAAAATTCTGAAATAAATTTTTGGACGTGAGTAATTTGTCTATTAATCATCTGCAAAAATAATCAACCTAATCACACTCTTCAGTAAAAAATGGCAGCAAAACTCGTGAGCGCTAAAGTTTCTGTTTTTTTACAGCAAGATCACAAAGACTTCACCCAAGTCTTCCCAAAGTTTCTACTTGGCACAAACACTAATTAAAAACATAAAACCACATCTAAACATAAGCTAGATGAATTATTTATTACTAAACAGGAACAATAAGCAAGCAACAAAAAAAATTGGGTTGCCTCCCAACAAGCGCTAAAGTTTAACGCCCCTAGCTAGGCATGCTGATTTCGATGATGCCCACATAAAGGATAAGAATTGAAACATAAAGAGAGCATCATGAAGAATATGACTAGCACATTTAAGTCTAACCCACTTCCTATGCATAGGGATTTTATGAGCAAACAACTTATGGGAACAAGAATCAACTTGCATAGGAAGGTAAAACAAGCATAACTTTCGGATTTTAAGCACATAGAGAGGAAACTTGATATTATTGCAACTCCCACAAGAATATATTCCTCCCTCATAATAATTTTCAGTAGCATAATGAATGAATTAAACAATATAGCTATCACATAAAGCATTCTTTTCATGATCTACAAGCATAGAAAATTTACTATTCTCCACATAAGAAAAATTCATCTCATTCGGAATAGTGGGAGTATCATAAGAAACTCGAATACTATAATTTGTTTCCACATTAAAAGAGTAATGTTCAGAAAAAGGGTAATCATAATCATGACAAGTTTTATAAATATAATCATCACTACTTTTTATAGCATAAGTGTCATCACAATAAACATTATAAGTAGCAACTTTATTCTCATCATAATCAATTGAAACCTCTTCCAAGATAGTGGAATCATTACTAAATAAAGTCATGATGTCGGTGTCAAAACCGGCGGATCTCGGGTAGGGGGTCCCGAACTGTGCGCCTAAGGCGGATGGTAACAGGAGGCAGGGGACACGATGTTTTACCCAGGTTCAGGCCCTCTTGATGTAGGTAATACCCTACGTCCTGCTTGATTGTTCTTGATGATATGAGTATTACAAGAGTTGATCTACCACGAGATCAGAGAGGCTAAACCCTAGAAGCTAGCCTATGGTATGATTGTGTGTTGTCCTACGGACTAAAACCCTCCGGTTTATATAGACACTAGAGGGGGCTAGGGTTACACAAGGTCGGTTACAAGGGAGGAGATATACATATCTGTATTGCCTAGCTTGCCTTCCACGCCAAGTAGAGTCTCATCCAGACACGGGACGAAGTCTTCAATCTTGTATCTTCATAGTCCAACAGTCCGGCCAAAGGATATAGTCCGGCTGTTCGGAGACCCCCTAATCCAGGACTCCCTCAGTAGCCCCTGAACCAGGCTTCAATGACGATGAGTCCGGCGCGCAGTATTGTCTTCGGTATTGCAAGGCGGGTTCCTCCTCCAAATACTCCATGGAAGAATTTGAACATAAGGATAGTGTCCGGTTCTGCAAAACAAGTTCCATATACCACCGTAGAGAGAATAATATTTCCACAAATCTAATCTGTCGACACGTTTTGACAGCATGACATCACGCCACGGCCCGGCCATTATTCGAACCATTTTTCTCAACCAGCACCGCGCATCTCGTGAGGCGGTTTTCTTGACATGTCTTGTCAAAGCAGAGATCGTGTCCCCCTTATCACGGGATTCTCATCAATACGGACATGGGTAACCCAACCGTGCATGTTGGTATGACTCCTAGATCTTAGGCAAGTCAAAAACGGCCACGAGGAGGATGCTTAATATTCACCCTCTTTATAAAGAGGACAAGGCCTTTTCTTTTTTCCCTCCTGTGCTCAATTGAACCCTTCCCCCGCCTCGAGTTCTAACACCCAAAGCTCAGGTCAGGCGCTTCAGACCTTCAATTATGTCCGGATCCAACCTTCAAGGTCGGTGGATGCCCTCCTCTGTAACAGAGGAGGACATCAAGAAGCTGAGAGAGGCCAGATATCTGACCGCCGAAGTTTCACATAGGCTGCCTGCCCGAGGGCAGGTCGTCCCTACTCCCGAACCCACCGAGAGTGTCGTGTTCATCTCCCACTTCCTCCGAGGACTAGGCCTCGCTCTGGATCCCTTCGTTAGGGGTCCTATGTTCTATTATGGGCTGGATTTCCAAGATCTGGCCCCGGACTCCCTTCTTCACATCTCGTCATTTATTGCCATATGTGAGGCCTTCCTTCGCATTACCCCTCACTTCATCCTGTGGCTCAAGACCTTCGATGTGAAGCCGAAGATGATCGAGGGGCGGCACGCAGAGTGCGGAGGTGCCTTAATAAGCAAAATCGTCGATGCTCCATGGCTAAAGGGTTCCTTCCCAGAGGTGTCTAGATTGTGGCAGCGGGAGTGGTTTTACATCACAGCTCCCCGAAGTGCCAAGTGGGTAGCCGCCCCCTCCTTTCGCTCGCCCCCCATCGCAACTGATGTCATGGATTAGCAGGGGGCTGAGCTGGGGTCAAGCAAAGGACGTGCCAATACTGCAGAGCCGTATCCGAGATCTCCTTGAGAGAAATTTTAGTATGGTTATTGTAATGCAAGTCATGCTAGTTCGTCGAGTCCAGCCTTGCAAACGCTGGCCCCTCCGTATGTGGGAATTCAACCCGGAAGGATCGCGACCTATTCAGCATTTCCTTGGCATGACGCTCGAAGAGATGTACAAATCGTTCTTCGGACCCCAAATAGGGTGTCCGGACACCGCCGAGGACGTGGGTTTGAGCTGCAACCGCCCTGCTGCCCAAGTAAGTAATCTCATGGCCGAACCCGCTGTCTTTTTATTTATCATGACATCATTCAGAAGAATCGCTCTTTGACCAGGACTGGATAACAAAGGCGAAGATGATCAGGTGTTCGGCCCCCCTTCCTGAGGGCTTGGGCAATCCGATGCTGGACAAGATGCTCGAGCCGACGCCTTATCTAGTGCCCTCAAAGGAACATGAAGGGGGGAATAGAGAGGGCGAAAGCGGGCCTCACTCGCTACTTATTCCAACCGAGGGAATGAGCGCCTCCGCGAGGGAGAATAGCCAGGGGAAAGAATGTGGCATTCTCTCTCCCCGGGGAAGGAAGAGGACTACCTCTGAAGATCCGGGAACTAAGGTTTCCAAACGGGAGAAGAAATCTTCGTCAGAGGGTCCTGCCTCGGAGGGTATTCTTGCCGCACAGTGTCCGCGTGGGGATCATCCCTCTACCGAGCTATAAGTAATTAAAAAGTACTTATTAGTGAAAATATCCTACCTTACTTCTGAAGACAATAACCGATGCCTATAAATTGTAGTCCGGATTGTAGCCCTTCTCGACAGAGTTCATCTTCGGGGGATCTCCTTTCGGAGATGATGGAGAGCGAAACACCTCCCCCTGACACCCCGCCTCATGGGGCGGGCGACCTTGATGTGTCGTCCCGGAGGGTATCTCGAGATCTGCCAAGGCCAAGGGATAACCCTTTGGCTACCCGGAATCCCCAGTATCCGGCTCATAAGGAGAGTGGCAACAAGGGTCCAGAACCGTACAGTGTGCGGTCGGACGCACTGAAGGATCTTCTGGGGCAAGCGGCCGTCTCGGAAGCGCATCATATGCTAATGGGTATGGTAATTGAAAGGATTTCATCTGCTGAAAGCAGTTTGCATGAAGCCTTCATGAGTCTACTGAAGGGCTTTGAGGTACGTGAAATAGTGTATGTTTTTTATAGTATCGCACATGTTAGGTGTGCCCTATGCAGATAGTAGCCCCTGAGACTCTGGTTGTCATCGAGAATGGCGGCAACCCGAGGATCATATTCCCAGGTAATAACCTGACTGCCTTTATGTGCAGGTGGCTGAGACTACGGTGGCTAGCCAAACTGATGAGTTTACCGAGCTAAAGCGGCAACTTGATGCGGCCGATGCCGATATCGTGCTTGTCAACCAGCGGCTTGACGAGGCACAGGGTGAGTGATTTCTCTGGTGATCTTCACATAATAAGAGGAGCATGATGCCGGTATCTTTAATATGTTGTGACTGCAGATGGAGCTTCCACCGTGGAGATCCTTCGGGCGGAGCTTGCCCGAGCCAAGGAGCAAGCAAGGAGTAGCAATGCGGCCGCTCTAAAGGCGGCCGAAGAGTTAAGGGCCGAACAGGCCGCGCATTGCGAAAGCAAAGAAAGAATAGCCAAAATGGTTGTAGAGTTAAAAGATGCCGCTGACCGTTACCAGCTTCTTGAAGAAGAAAGCCGAGCGAGGGCAACGGACCTGGAGAAGGCCCTGGTGGCTGCCAAGGAAGCCCGCTCCAAAATTAGAGCGACGAAGGAGGAGCTGCATCAGGCTGCAGATATTGTGTCTGGAAAGCCCTTCTTGTTGCGGACTAAATTCGGAGATCTGAAGTATGCTCCGCTTGACCAACTATGGAGTTCCGCGGACGCCTACGTGGATTTGGCTACAAGTGCTGCTGATGT